>NW_025110217.1:151783-221064 GCF_011392965.1 Frieseomelitta varia | reverse complement strand
TACCTATCATTAAGTATGTATCAAATATTTTTATCTATCAACTAAGTGTTTCTACCTGAAAGATTTTTAGCTATTGTTGCTCACTGAAGATTCTTAGCTATTATGAAGTATTTAGTATTTCTAATATTTTTAAAGACAAATTACAGACAGATTTCTAAAGACAAATCAAGTACTTCTATCTGAAGATTTTTAGCTATTATTTTTCAGTGAAAATTCTACCTATCATTAAGTATGTATCAAATATTTTTATCTATCAACTAAGTGTTTCTACCTGAAAGATTTTTAGCTATTGTTGCTCACTGAAGATTCTTAGCTATTATGAAGTATTTAGTATTTCTAATATTTTTAAAGACAAATTACAGACAGATTTCTAAAGACAAATCAAGTACTTCTATCTGAAGATTTTTAGCTATTATTTTTCAGTGAAAATTCTACCTATCATTAAGTATGTATCAAATATTTTTATCTATCAACTAAGTGTTTCTACCTGAAAGATTTTTAGCTATTGTTGCTCACTGAAGATTCTTAGCTGTTATGAAGTATTTAGTATTTCTAATATTTCTAAAGACAAATTAGAGACAGATTTCTAAAGATAAATCAAGTATTACTACTTGAGGATCCTTAGCTCTACAAACAACCCTCAAACATAGAATCCTCGACAATCCTCTCTTATTCAGAATAAACCAAACGGAAAACTGCCGTTATTCCACCTAAATCCTCAACAAATTTAATCCAACTTATAACGCATTTATAACGCTTCGAGTATCGATCACCGAGAATTCTCGATGACACACAATGAGAACTCGAGAACCTCTCCTCTTTCATTTCCACGCCAGTCTTTCCTATCTGTGCAAGAAACGCTATCCTGGGTCCCCAAGAGAAAGAGGACTGGTTCCAACATACATAATTCGATAACGGGTCTCTCCGAGCTTGCACCTACAATAAAATGTATCTATCGTTTCTTTTTAATGAAATATAATTTCATCTCCAAAAGAGTTCTTGAACTCTCCATTCGAATCATTCAAAGGTACGTAGTCTCTCAACACCCTCCCGGCGAGAAGTTTGAAATGGCGCGTAAGGAACATTGTTTGTTAAAACTATCATTCTAGAAGTTTCATAAACAATTGTAAAATCTTAATTTAACTATTGTGATTTTACTAATGTACTGTAACAATAGAACTTGTAATATAATATATATTAATATAATAATATACAATATATAACATTATATATATATATATATATAATGTACTGTAATAAAACTTGTAATATAATGTACATTAATATAATAATATACATTACATAACATTATGTATATATAATGTACTGTAACAATAGAACTTGTAATATAATATATATTAATATAATAATATACAATATATAACATACAATATATATATATATATATTAATATAATAATACAATATATAGCATATAATATATATATATTAATATAACAATATATAAAATATAATATATATATTAATATAACTGTTGACTGCAGACATTCGTTTGTTTCAAAGATACTCTTGTCAAAATTGATGTTAATTTCTGTTTGGACAACGAAACACAACTGTATAAATCTATATCATGTTGATTATTATTATGTTAAATTATAATAATTTGTTGAATCGCAATTACAATGAGCTGATTTATCGAATTATAATCATTTATTCAACTGCGATTACAACTGAATTATAATGATGAAACATAATGAATGTTAATTGAATTATATGTGTATTACCGATACTTCGATACGATTGTATCGGATCGATAGACATTTTTATTTCACTGTTTCTACTAATATTCTCGAGCAACCGAAACACTCGGCTTGAAAGAGTTAAAAATCGATCGGAGCGCGTCGCGAGGGCCCATCGCTACGCGGATGTCCTTTGGGAGGAGGATACAGCAGCCGCGACTGGCTCCGCAAACTGGACCCAATTATATGCACTGTCCTCACTCTCCCGCCTCTTTCACCAGGATCAACCAGGTTCGAAGAAGAATGCGGATGAGAAAGTGGCGTGTGCAGGCACGTACACGCGTCTCGCGCAAACCGCGGCAGAGAAACAAGGCGAAACGACGAAAAAAAAAAAAAAAGGAGGGGGAGCGGGGAGAGAAAGAACGAAAGAAAGAAGGAAGAGAGGAGAAAGAAAGAAAAAAATGAAAGACGAACGCCAAGTATAGACGAGCACGCGTAAAAGAGAGAGAGAGAGAGAGAGAGAGAGAGAGAGAGAGAGAGAGAGAAACCGCACAATGCGGTTAGGAGTTGTCAGTCCTCGGATTTCTTTGGAGCAGCTTGGAACACACGGCGAGTTCGATGCGCTTTACATACACACTTGTTGTTAGGCTCGCTATTGGATGTTCGGAATAATTATTTAACTCTCCAAGTTGAATAATTCGCGATTTTCCAGAGAGAGAGAGAGAGAGAGAGAGAGAGAGAGACTAGAAACCGCCAAAACGACCCGGTTTATGATTTTTCCTAGAAATTTAGATGCAATGCATTTTTTAGAGATTTGAGCGATCCTTTGCAAATAAAAAAAAAAAGTTTCTTTTCATTTTAACGTTTCCGATCGGAAATTTTTATGCTTCGATCGTCGGTAGTTCCAGCGTCAATAATTTATAATCACAGTATAGTACTGTTTCGACCTTCTTGAGCAAGTATTGACTTCTTACGAAATTCGTTATTAATTTTCAATCTGTGAAATTGAGATTGATTGAGTGAATTAATCGAAATCGTTGTCAATTTACTCAATCTGAAGAATTGAAATTTAAATTACGCACTCGATCTCGTAGAAATTCGATTCATACCCGTGGGTATTCTATTACGTAATATTCGTTTTAATACGTGGACAACACAAATGTAATATATTCTCGTTGTTTGTCACTTATTCAAAATATAGAAGTTGGGAGTTAAAATTTGCAGAATTTTCTACAAAAATATAGAATACTTTTGTTATCGACGGTAGGTAATTCTTTTCTAGCTCCGGTTTCAACTGATTGTGAGAAAATCTTTTTCAGAGTAATGAGAGGTGTCTACGGCACGCAACTGCATCAAGAATTTTTGTTACGCCCCTCAGATTGTCCGAGGTACATATTTGGAACATTCTGTTGAGAGAGGTTGTAACAGGTGTTTGGACATCGCGGGAAATTTAAACAGAGACACAACTTTCATTAAACTTAAAACTCGAATTCAACTTGATTCGTGTATGTTCGACTACGAATCAAGATCACGATTCATATCGCGGGTGCTCTATGACACATTCGTTTTAATGCATAATACGTAGACATACGTTTTAATACATAAAAATTTAATATATGTTTTCGTCGTTTCTTCAAACGTTTATTCGAGTTAGAAGTTGAAATTTATGTTCTTTTGAAAACGAGAAGTAACAACAAAATTTGTTAGCAAAACTTTTGATTTTCACGGAGTGAATTCGGAGTATATTCTCAAGATCAGTCAGATTTGTTGCGCTTGGAACAAGAGCTACGCAATATACGTGTAGCGCCACTATAGCGCTCCATTTTTTGAACAGCTGCAATAATACGTAGAAGCATTTGGTCCGCGATCAAATCGTGTCGTTCTCTCCTTCCATCTTCAACGAGAGAGCTGGTAAAATTTTAACGAGAAATTTTTATAACGAAACCACGTTAAAAAAGATTAGCCGAAATGCCGGGAATATAAATTATCGAAAATCTCGTCAAATTTACGAAATATACTATCTACAAATGGTCGTTTTATTTTCTAGGTCAAGAAAGAGGATCCCCGACGTGACGTTACGCACGTTTATGGCGTGACCCCATAAGACAAGACAGTTCGACAACGACAATCACGACGAAAAATATGACACAACCTTTGGAACAAAGCTACCGCGCTCAGCGGGACTGTTAGAAAATCTCCGTCACATTTGCGTGCAAAGACGTAAAAGTACAGATTGAGGAAACGACGTAACGTGGTCGTAAATTAAAATATTAAGTAGCAACGAGGGGACCTTTCTCCAGGTTATCAGATCCTGCTGGGACGTTTCCTCAAATTTTACCAATACTTTTGAATAACGAGTGTAAAAAATAGCGACTTGTATATTAATTATATTTGTTGTGTTATATAGAATATTATATATTATATTCTATATAATATAATATAATTATAGAGAATTATATATTATATTATATTTGTTATATTATATAAAATATAATATTATATTATAGAGCAAAATATAATATAATTATAAAGTAAAGAATTATGTATTATATTATATTTATTATATTGTATGGAATATAATTGTAGAGAATTATATATTATATTATATTTGTTATATTATATAAAATATAATATTCTATAATAGAATATTATATAAAATATTATAAAATAGAATATTATATAATTGTAGAGAATTACATATTATATTATATTTGTTATATTATGTAGAATAATAGAGCAAAATATAATAATTGTAGAAAATTATATATTATATTATATATTATATTTGTTATATTATGTAGAATATAATAGAGCAAAATATAATATAATTGTAGAGAATTATATATTATATTATATTTGTTATATTATATAAAATATAATATTCTATAATAGAATATTATATTATATTATAAAATAGAATATAATTGTAGAGAATTATATATTATATTTCATTACATTATATATTATATATTGTATCGACAATATAGGTGTCTAGTGTTAATGACATATCGATTGTGCCAACTGTACAGGACCCGGCTAATGACCAACAATAAGTGAATCTATTTTGACCGTCGCGTCAAATCGGTATGGTTCATTAGGTAGGATGGTCATTAGTCAGGAAAGGACAGCAAACAACCCAAAGACCTTACAATTCCTTTCAGTGCATTCGCATTAAGGTATGTCGGGTTTTAAGAAGATTTTGAGCAATTCATTTAGAACTTAAAATTCTGACTAATATTCTAGCGTCGACTGACTAATTAGAGACAAATCGGATGGAAAAGCTATCATATTTTTTAAAATATGTGGAAAACGTATATTTTTCTCCTACACCATAGCTTGTGAAAAAAATACATTCAGATGTGTTTCAAATGACCTTGGACTCTAAAAATTTCTAACTTAATGCGAAACTCATGTAAACTTCCTAATTAGTCTTTCAGAAATTTAGTGCGACTTTGTCCAGTTTGCGTACCGCAAAATAAAAAAAAAAAAAAAAAAAAAAAAAAAAAAAAAAAAATCAATTCCAACTATGTCAATAATTGATTTGTATAGCGTGCTCTACAGAGCGAGTTTATTTAACGCGAACAGTTAATTAATTTCAATATCATTCAAAAAGCGGTCGTTAATTTGATCTTTTAAACTTGTCTATAGAGGGTCAAAGCACACGCTCAATCTCCTCATCACGCTAAAATTGGGAAACCTACTCGGTGTATATCGAGTGTAGACGGTTTTGATTTTTGTTTATTTTTTTTTATTTTTTTTAGAAAAAATCATACCTCCATTCTCTTTAGCCTCACAGTTGTTTGAGGCCGACTCGAGCTCGTAAACGGCCTTGGCGAACTCGCGACTGTTGGACAAGTGGCAATGCCAAGCCTCGGTGACAACCGTCTCCTCGGCGCACATCTCTATGTCGCTGCCGTCCTCGAAGTAGCCGCTCTCGTGCTCCGGATCTTTCATGATACTCTTCGACGAGTCGCTGGTGGTCTCCGTCATGATGATATCGTCTCCACAAAAATCACGTTACACACAGCCCACACACAGTACAACGACTCTCCCGCGAAACTCACGGTGTCACTGCATAATAACTTGTACAACTTATACACGATGAACACGACCGACAGATTGTCGCACGACGAGACGAATGCTTCTCCAAGACAAGTCGATGATTTGCCTCGGTAGGTCCTTCTCCGATCAGTGTATGGTGACTACTGTTGGAAATTCGAGCCAACGAAATTCGTGAAGAGAGAGGGAACCACGCCTCCTCGAACTTGGCTAGTCTTTCCAGGACGGTTGAATTGTTCTCTGTGACTCTACCGTCCGATGGTGTACCTGTTGAATTATACAGAAATAAATCCATCGAAATGAACAACAGACTTTGAAAATAGGGATAGCTTAAAGTGAGCCCAAGTTTATTATCGTACCCTTGTCTCTTTAGAAAATTATAACCATTTCAGTATTTAGTGTCCAAAGATGGATAGTTTTATGGAGAGTTGGCTTCCAAAATTTTGTAAAATTTCCTAATACAGCATGGGTCGGGATATGTGCAGTTAGACTTAAGTATGTCCAATAAATAGAAATTTAACTAACGAAAATTTTCTTTCAAAGAGAGATAGTAAATAAAAGTGGAATTGCATTTAGGTGAATAAGCTCTTTGTTTCTTTTATTGTACTTTCATACCTGTGTCTCTTTAGAAAATTATAACGATTTCAGTATTTAGTATCCAAAGATAGATAGTTTTATGGAGAGTTGGCTTCCAAAATTTTGTAAAATTTTCTAATACAGCATGGGTCGGGATATGTACAGTTAGACTTAAGTATGTCCAATAAATAGAAATTTAACTAACGAAAATTTTCTTTCAAAGAGAGATAGTAAATAAAAGTGGAATTGCATTTAGGTGAACAAGCCCTTTGTTCCTTTTATTGAACTTTCTTCGAAACATCTTTTGTGCGAGAAAGGGACAGAGAAAATTTCAAATTCCTCCTGGAAACAGTTAGAAACAGTTTGTCATTGCGAATGGCATACAGGACAAGTGAAATAAAGGCGAAAAACATCTGTAGATCTAACAAAAACATAACACACTGTTCGCAGAATATCGAACAGTGTTGAATATCCACTTTACCTTTATTAATCTCTCTTAATCTTTATTCATTGGAACGGAAATCAAATTGTTGCGATAAAATTCTTATTCGTTCAAGTCACTGTATTTTTATCCCCTCGATCAATCAATTTCTCCAATAACACGTAAACTAAAGAGTTCTCCACATTTCCAAGCGTACTTCCTCGTAGAGAGGAAGTCGTACAAGAACAACTCGAATTCCAACGAAACAATCCATCTTCGGGTCAATTCTATGACACACGGATGGCCATCGAAACAGATTGCACCATTGTCGCATGTCGAATTATTTCGAACGCGTCGCAATTGTTGACAAATTCAAATGTCTTGAACCTAGATGTCTCTAGACTCGTCGTAAACAATTTCCCCCGCCCTCCTCCTCCTCCGCCTCCTCCTCCGCCCTCCCCCTCCCGGCCCATCCCCCCGTGTAAATTTCTCGAGTCGTAACCGTTTGAAACCGTCCGCACTATAAACAAACGTATATGTATGTACATGCAAACTCTAAATTCGAAACAATCATCATGAAAATACATTTCTGGGCGCTTCAACATTTTCACAAATAAATTACTAAACAGGCTGCAAATGCTCAGATATGCAAAGTACCAAATCGTTATCCATGTCCCTAACCCTATACAATATTAATATCCCTATACAATATCCCTATAGAACAATTCATATCCCTATACAATATACTTCGGGTACACGAATATTCGTGAATTTAGTTTACGTTTCCAACTACATAGGTGAACGAATCTAACATCCAGAAAACCTCACCGGGGATCGTCTTTCTTTGGCTGATAGAACGTGGCCCAATAGGACGAACCGTTTCATATCGCTAGGAATATGTAAATCGAGTGTAAATGTCACGGAGGATATTTAGACACTGTTTTTGCTTCACGGGAAAACAAAGTTGTTTCGTTCGACATCGAGAGCTTATAAAATCCATCGTCGTTCGACGTCAGAACTGATAAGAACTGACGTCGATAAGTATTCTCCTGGAAGTTCTCCAATACTAAACAGGGAACCACCTCTCGCGTACCGTGAGAATCGATCAAATTCGATATCCGGATGCACGGATCTGTTACGATCGACGTTATGTCGCGATCGTACGATTAATCGATTCGGGAGTAAAGGTCGGTCGATTGACACATTTCCTGCTGTGAGTCGAAGTATGAATCGAAATTGAAATGAAATTTTGAATGTAATAATTATATGTATTACAATATAATATAATATAATATAATACATTATACAATGTACAAGGTTATATATACTATAATATATTGTATTATATATAACCTGACTTATTATACATATAATATTACACCCATTATATGTACAATAGGTTCAGTTATATATAATATAATATAATTGTATTACATATAACCTAACCTATTATACGTGTAATATTATACCAATTATAATAGGTAAAATTATATATAATATAATATAATTCTATTATATATAGTGTATTATATATATCGTATAACATATAATTATATTACATATAGCCTAATCTATTATATATGTAATATTATACCCATAGGTCAGGTTATATATAATACATTATACTGTGTTAATGAACACGATACTTAATTGCCAAGAAATGACCTGAGCTTTATGCAGGGACTGAAAATTCCAAAAGTAAGGAATTTCAAACAATAGTCCCAAATGCTTCTACCTCAATTTTCTGTAAATTTATGACTGTCATTGTTCGTTGAAATGCTTCATCCCATGGGCGTATTCCAACAACAGCACAAAATGTGTCAATATCATTTAAGTTCACTTTCTAAAGTGAACAACTTTTCCAAATGAATTTATTGAACGTCGGGCAATTATCCTGGATACTGCGAAACGGTAAATTCGAAGACATTTAGTCGTCAATTTGCCAAGGACAGTTTTCTTTTATGATGTATTATTTTTTAATACTGTTCGACTATACACGTGTGAATTTATACAAATTCGTTGTCACAAAAAAATTATTTTTTACGAATTTTGTTCATAAAAATTTGCAATCCACTGCGAATTGTGATTCGTTGCTATACCGACAATATTTTTCAGAGTCAATATTTTTCATTATCCGCGATCAAACAGTGTCGACAGCAATGAAATTTTCAAACGTGAAACCATCTTTCAAACAATAACTAGGTCTGGCTGAAAACGATACTTGACTTATCATTAACAATCGTTACATCATTTCACAAATGCTTCCTCGAAATCTGCGAGTCATTCCTATCATGCTCCACTTTAACACGCTGTGAATTCAATCTCTTCGACTTTTTATTAAGCAAGAAAACAATCGTCTCTCTCTCTCTCTCTCTCTTTGACATCACTTTGACACGCAATTTCATAGTATCACCTATTTTTAGGGGATCGTATATTTACGAACCGAACAAAATTTTAAAAACAAAAAAAAAAAAAGTTCAAACCGACATTTGCCAACAAACGTTAAAAACTAACCACAACAAAGCATACATACATCTCGTTTTAGTCGACGTTACGGAGGCGTTGTACACAGCGTGCGTTAATTACGCGCAAAGTTTAAACTCGAACCAGTGACCCCGATACACGTATCACGTGCTCTCTGTTCAAACCAGACACCCTGTAACAACGTATTAATGTAACTGCCATTGCTCGGTTAAACAGTCTATCGCGCGAATATTAGGTTAACCGTAACCGTATTATCCACGTAGCCGGATACCACGATCGAACAATCGGTGACTAACGTGCTTACTCGGATCTTCGATATTCGACTGTATCCGTGGCTGAAAAACTAGCGTGTTGTACGCGAGACTATTTCTTTCTTTCTTCTTTTTTCTCGATTCTCTTCTTGCTGCCGTCGTCATCGTCATCGCCATACTCTCTCCTCCTCCCGGTGACGCAACGCGACTCGCGAGGAGGGGAGAGGGAGGCGACAACAAGTAGCGACCGAAACCAACCGAAAGCAGCGTGTTCTCCACCGACGAGGCGCGAAAATGTTATAAACGTTAGTAATGTACTTTGGATTAGGATATTATCTGAACAGTTATCGAGGAACGTACAACATACAATGAAACTGTCCGCGCGACTGTCTATTATTAGTGAAGGTTTACAAACCGCAGGACGGTTATTGTAACATTGAATGCTACTGCAACTGAAACACCCATTACATACAGAGATACGTACATACGTACACACAGAAGGTTAAAATGAAGAAACGTGTAAAATATTTTTATCTCTAACCGAAGCACAGAGAGAGAGGGACACGTACTAACTCTCGGGGATCCTCTAAAAATAGACTCTTCTTCGGCAAATTGAGCAAAGGTCTCGGGTCATTTATCAAGGCACTGTTGTACACTTTTTTTTCTTTACTTTGTTGGAACGACAATGTAAGATCGAAAGTTTACTCCAACAGATCAGTTCCAGGAATGGGTGAAAATAACGACAGATGGATAACGATCCCGTGATTTGTCGCCTCAACTATTGATTAAATTATATATCTCATCAACTCGAGAAGTTTACATTGCGGCAAAAGGATCCAGGAAACACTCTACGATTCTGATTTCTTTTCACAACTATTCAAACAAACATGTTACTCCATAATATGCATATCCGTTCAGAAGAAAATCGCGAGAAGACACTGACAGACGACACGTCGGGAAGTATTTCGTGACTTAGTATCTATTAGTATCTAGTAGAGCTTACCCGCGTGTGAGATAAACAAAAAATTACCCGGGTACCAGGATATCGCGTGAGATAGTCGAAACTACATGTCTGTTGTTTCTACTCGCATTACTCGAATGTCTATTGGACGAATGTAATTTTCATTTTTAACGACAAACAAGAAAACAACAAAGTAACTACTTTAAATTGAACGTCTAGTATGAAGATAATAATGAGTCTGCATTTTTCAGTAGCAGGGCTCGTTCACACTGAACTAACAATTGCAGTTGTGGAAAATACTCTTTCAGAGCTGGCAGTATACATAAATATTTTTTTAGCAAGTTTATTAATGTTGCCAATATCCCCCCCCCCCCATCATTCTAGTTATTCGTCACAAAAACATAAATTACTCGAAATATAATACACAATTATTATTAGAATAAAATTATTAGGTTGGCCAAGAAGTAAACGTTTTCTTTTTTCGTGTGCAAGCTTTCCATGAGAAACAAAACAAATATTAGACAATATTATTGGCCGTTCTGTTCGATTAACTTTTGCCATCTTTCAGGCAACTTCACGATCACGCACGTTCAAAAAAGGCTCTTATCTTCTTCCACAGAGATAATAGTGAAATTTACCAAACCAATTCCGACACTACCCGTAGGTTCAAAGGTTCCTTTACCATACACGTCGGATAATTTTTTACAAACTTGCACAGCGTTTTTTTTTTTCCTTTTCGGAGTGTAGCAAAAAATATGATGATTTACCATTTTGAAATTGACGCGAAACAAACAATCGTCAACGAAATCATGCATTTTCCTTTTCTAAAACAAGCTTAGACAATCTGGTGTCAGATTACACAATGAATCTGCGGTTTAAAATCAAGTTATATTTTAAGACATATATATATATGTCTGTGTATATGTTTATCTATTATAAAGAACGCAATTACTTTTTGGCCAACCCAATACATCGAGTGTCCGTGTCAAGTAGTAATAACCAGTCTCGTCGGTCTCCCAGTATCTCACATATCCGAATAAAGCTCTAGCATCTATTTCACGAAATCGTCGTTGCCAGAATACAGGAAAAAAAAGTGAGCAAAAAAAAAAAAAAAAAAGAAAAATCCCCTGTCTCTTAACGCGGCTAACTACCGCGGCTAATACGTTCGAAAAAAAAAGTTCCGACCGACCATGGCGCAATCCCTTTCTCTAGTTATGCAGTCGTGTTCCAATTCCTAAGTCAGGCAAAAGTGTCGGGCCGAACGAAACACAGATCGGCCACCGTTATCCTACTGACACACTTTGAGTCGCGTACCTTGTGCGGCGAGTAAGCCTCGGCCTTGGCCACCTTCGTGAATATCTGCGCGATCTGCTCGAACGACGCGTCACACGTCGATTCAGGAAGAGGGCAGCATGTGGGAAATTAGATGAATTAACCGTGACCACTGCTCGCCGCCACGTGTTTCGCTGCGATGTTTCTTTTTTTTCGATGGGTGGTCAGAGGCACGCACGTACACACGTACGTGCAGACACGTCGTTCCGCCTCTCTCTCTTTCTCTCTCGAACCACGGAGTCTCACTCACGTAAACGGGGCACACACGGGGCTTCGCGTTGGTATTTATTTTTAAATACTTGCTGCACTTCCACGACACGCCACTACGAAGTCCCCCTTCGTCAATACATGGAAGTTTCCACTATGTAGGTAGCACTCCGTTATTTACGTGATGTATTCTCGACGTAAGTTGGATGGATCTCGCACCACTTTCACTCGGCTTGATCGATATACGTCACTGATGCGAATGTAGCAAAAACGATCGTGCATACGACACGCACGTAACGAGACGAGCGGAGCATATGCGTACGCAAGGGAACAGACACTGCGTGGATTACGCGTGCACGAAGGTGTAACGCGGTCGCGACTGGCTACCGACTGAACACGATGCGCATCGGTCCGCGTCTCGAAGCAGACTGACGGATCCCCCACCACGAGACTCGTAAGTCTCCCTTCACCGGCGACTAACAGCTGATTTGGAAAACACCGAGATCCGCCCAGTGACGGGCCTAGCCAATTCGGTGCCCGGCTCGGTTGCGTAACACGAGTTAATCTTGTTTCTCTCCGTTCCAACGGAATCGGATTAACTGTTTCCGAAGCAGGCTCGCGGTACGCTCTCAAACCTTTTCGTAGATCGCTGGATTTTTTTTTTACATCGATCGGTCATTCGCGCGAAAATGCATTTCTTACTTCTGGAGCGTACAAAAGAAAAAGAAAAGAGGAAAGAAAGATTAGATTTGACTAGATTTTTATTAAAATATTAGAATATAATTTATATATTCTGTTTGTATCAAAATTTAAAGTTGCGTTTATGTAAAACACAAAGGATTAATGTGTTCTACTTTGCTACGAAGTTGAAAAAAAGAGTAAGAATTACAAAGGAAGAATCGACTAGTGACTTTATTACGACTTTGTTTCTCTTAGTTTATTGCTCAAGAGGCTGACAAGCTGTTTGCTGTAGCAATATTTTTATTAATCAGCCTCTCATTTGCGGTGCAATCACATCGAAATTTTGTACGTCCAAAACACGACTTTATCGAGATTTCGTGTCATGCAGGAGAAAATTGTACGCCGTGAATCGTAAATTCCGCGTCTTCACTTCCCGGCCACGTGCCTATTTGAGCGACTAAATTTTAATGCTGGTTTTTATACAGCGAGGATAAGAAAAAAGCATGGAGAATATTCTAAAAAGAGTTGTAAGCATCACGGTAAAGGCATGCGTTCTCAAGGAGCATATTTATAATTCACGACATAATACGTATGTGTATACATTACATCGTTTAGATATATACCGCTTAAATCCAATTATATGATATTTATAACTATTTATAATTATAATACATAAATAAATAAACATACGACTCGTTAATATATGTGAATATAATTAACATAAATTGTCGTGCAATTTACATAGCACTCGAATTGCGTCCCAAGATAAATATCGATCGTCGATAAACAAAACGTCTATTCGATCGATAAAACTATATCACGTGTCGTATATATCGGGATCTACGCACGAGTGTAGCTCTCTTTTTGACGAGTTAACTCGTCAGGTCTTTTCGCATTTTTATTCTGTTACGAAATTTGGATAATTAGGATATATTTTTATTGGATATATTTTTTACGACTTGAGTGAATTGAAACATTCGTAAGGTAAGTGCGATTTTAACTTTTGATTGAAACTGCTGACACGAAACATTTAATATATAATAATGGTGACTTTGAACTACTATGAATATTTCATAACTGTGATGCAATATTACTGCCTGCTATTTCTTTCAAATCTACCGTGCATGAATTATTTCACTACACGATTTCCGTATTTTAGTTCTGGCTTCATTTAAATCTAATTCTCTTGGGGAAAAAATCATATTAAAGGATTAAGAAATCATTTCATAACGACAAAGGAAGTTGAATTTTTTTTTCAATCACTAGCGAAAAATTACTTTTCGGAAAATTCAAAACGATCGGTCTACTTATTTTATCTAGGAAATGATTAGAGGATATTTCTAATCGTTCAACAAAATACAGAACAGCCCAACACTAATGAAAATTGTTCAGTTTATTAGTTATATAATAGATATAATATAATTAAGAAAGGTCAACAGATTTATTTTAAAATTTATCACATATGTCAACAAAGGCCAATAAACATTTTACTACTACGATTGTTCTGTTTCATCAACCAACAAAGAACATTCAATGTTGCTTGCTTAAAAAGCCACTTTCTAGCTGGCAAGACTAAATTTAGAAGTTCACATATGCGTGTGATTTCTGTTCTTTGAGAACTTGCATCTTAATTTTCCTTTCAATGTCAAAAAAAAAAAAAAAAAAAAAAAGTAAGAAGACCAACACAAACAATTTCACAACCAATGTACTGCCAGAACTTTCAAACACCACTAATCCTGTATATTGCACAATAACTTTACTTGAAAAAAAATAAGATAGAAAAGATAAGAATAGCATACATATATAATAATTTTAAACTAACCATGAAAAAAACTTTCAATCACATTATATAAACTATAACTAATATAATTTTCATAGTTGATGTAATATCAATCACATTATATAAACTATAGCTAATATAATAATATAATTTTCATAGTTGATGTAATATCATTTAATTTTTTTAAAAGAAACCATGTCACCAACTGATACTTGAATTCTTAATGAGTTTTTGCTTTATTCTCTCAATATGAAAGAAGCCAGTATCGATAACAGAAATTTTGTATTCTTCAAATTGAACAATATTTTGATATCCGACGACACATTGTTGCATCACAAGCAATTTCAATTATAAATTCAATACAATCTCCTTTATGGATTTCTTATAAATTGATTGGTATTTAATGCAGATAATGGCTTTTGAAAGGAACTTCTTTATCAGAAATCATTATCACAAGTTGAGAAGCAACATTCTCAATATAGTTTTCTATCTTTTCATTACTGACTCTGTACTTCTCAAACAAAGCAGCCTCTATCGAACAACAAACAACAACATGACTAGTAACTTCAGATTTTATATCTTCACCTGTTAAATTTCATTCGACATTTTCTGCAGCATGTCTAATTGACACTTGACACAATCGGAAATTTCACAGCAGTCCTCTTCAAAACTATCCTGCAATTCGAAAAATTTACAAAAGACAGACGTTTTCGAAGCAAGAAAACGTACACCACGTTTTGAGAAACGCGTTTACGTCGAATAGCTGGAATCAGTGGAACTTACTCGATGCAGTACGTTGCCGTTATCAAGAATTTGTAATCGATCGGTCGTTATCAGAAGTGAAAGACAGAGTCATGTTGAAACATGAAAGGAAAGATGAATGCGACGTACCAAATGTCAAGACGTGGGTGACCGTGTGCTCCGTGCTGGTATTCTCAAGAATTTCCGGAGGTAGGGGTGGGGGTGGCGGTGGAAGTGGCGGCTGCATAGCGTTCTCCATGTCTCTGTTGCTCGATGAAACTTCGATGTCACTCACGATGCAATTCTCGATCTCTTCCTCAACGAGAGCACATTTCACAAAACGTACACGTCAGTGATTCTCTGATTCTAATTCGTCGCAAAAACGTATGTGTGACAAGATCTATCTCTCTCTTCCTCTCACTCTCTTTCTCATGTACTTACGATAGTTAAGATGGAATCGTTCGTTTCCCCGTTATTGCGTTATGATAGTCGTCCTGACTGTTACGAAATACAGATGAATCGATCCGAGAAATTACGCGTTGACACTGGGTTTTTACATGATTGCCACAAATTTCTCGCGTCCGTGTTAACGGACAACGAAGACACGCACGTTTCGATGTACTGCGCATCCAAAACGCGCAACGTACAACACTGGTTGATGCGTTGATACAGCAGTGTTCACAGATTACCGACCGCACGTAATGCGAAGCGAAAATATTTACTGTGACCAAAATCACGGAAAATATATGATAGATCAAATTTTCGTTTGATTTTCCAACTTTTCTATTGTTTGACTGGAAAAAAGATAAAAAGATATTTAAACTTTGTTCCTTTTCCTTTTTCTTTTGTTTTTCAATAGTAATATTTAGTCAGATCTGCGTCAAATTTTAGATTTTTCTAATGATAGAATCATAAGTACACTTTTTTTGTCTTTTTTTCCCCCTTTATGATAACGAAGTTACCTCGAAAAATATGCTGCATACATCACTCCTGAAGATCGTCGTTGTTTGTGAGAGACATCGTCCAAGGATTAACATTGAAAAAAGGAGAATGGAAACATTTAACTCCATATACAATTCCGGGCAGAAAGTTTTCGATCAATATTTTTAACTTTTTCAATTGATAATATGAATTTTATTCAAGTACCAAAATTTTTTCAAGTACAAAATTTTATTGCGTGAGTGTTTGATTCTTGCATAATAAACTCGTGAAAAATTTGACTAAACTGCTCTACTTTTGTCACTTACAGTTTTTGTCATTTGATTTTTAGAAGATTTCAAACCTAATAAGACTCCTCAACTATTGTTTTTGGACTGCTAGTTTTCTTCAATATAAATTTGAGATTCGTTACTAATATAAAAAAACATGAAAAAAATTAAGAAAAAGTAATTACAAATTATTCCTTCACAAATTTAAATTAACATCAATAACTCTTCCATAATAAGTGATATGATATTTGATAATATATGATACTTTAAACTCTTGAAACAAGTGTTTTTAATTAATTCCATAATTTTGCGTTTCCTCGAAAACTTTTTACCAGAAGTTGTATAATCATGATGCTAATGGAAATGAATGAAAATTATTAAAAGTAAACAGTGACTTTATTCGTAATAACAAGTCTTTAACAATAATAAGATGTTAATAAAAGTCATTGTCTAAGCCAGCATCTCAATGGATTTATCTTTTAAGTAGCCTGAGTTTCTTTCACGCTATATAATTAAATCGTTTCTGTGTATTGCTTAAAGATGTACTTATTGTTTAGATGCTTCAGTAGATAATACTATGTTTTCTCTCTAAACGACAAGGGTGCAAAAGACAATTTTTACGATTCTTTTAAATAATCACTAGTCGTTAGAATTATACAAATTATAATTATTCTTCGTCACTTGAAAAAATTGAAAACTTACTAAATACAATATATGTATATGTACGGCTTAAAGTACAAGTACTTAAATACTTCGTTGTATTATAAATGATCGACAAGAAATTAAACTGACAACTAAATTTATTTTTTCATCATGAGTCATGGGATACATAGTTGGTTTAAAAGCGATAACTTAGTTATTGTAGGTCAAACGTATCCCACCACCCGCTTAAACGCAATATCATTACACATTGTTAGCCTTCAGCAAACTGTAATTGAAACAGTTGAGCAGTATACTCGATTTCTTTGTTCTTGAAATAAATATTAAATTTTTGTTCAAAAAATGTTCACTGAACTTTTACCATTTTGGACGAAATACTGGTACCATGTGCTAATTAGTATCATATTTTGTATATTTTTTAAATTATTTTACGAAGTGTTTAAAAAGGGCACTATTTTTATAGAAAACAACAGACATAATTTTAACACTTTAGATAATACCGTGGAGCAGCTAAAAGGTAATAATACTATAATATTGTTATTATTAGAATATGAAATTATTGCAATTTTTTTATGAAATTCATTTCCTCTTATGTAATAGATCATTTGAATAATTTCTCATTAAACATATAATCTTTAGAAAATAAAAAAATTGTAAAATTCTAGGCATTAATCAGGAAACACTAGAAAATAGTGAAGAACCTGTACTACCAATAAATTTAAAACATATCCCTTATGTATATAAAAGAGCCTCTGAAGAAGAAATGTTTTGTCGTGCTTCTAAGTTTTACAAAATAGTAGCTGCTAGGAGAACTATACGATTTTTCAGTCCTGACCCTGTACCAAAAGAAGTCATACATGAGATAATAAAAGCTGCAGGTACAATATCATGTAGTTACATTCACAAAATCTTTTATACATCTGACAATGAGTCGGTTTTAGGCACTACGCCTAGTGGTGCACACACAGAACCATGGACATTCGTAGTGGTATCAAATCAAAAGGTAAAAGAACAAATACGTCGTATCGTTGAAAGTGAAGAAGAAATAAATTATAAAAAAAGAATGGGAGTAAAATGGACAACCGACTTACTTCCATTAAGGACAAATTGGATCAAAGAATACCTGACTACTGCTCCTTATTTAATACTTGTGTTTAAACAAATTTATGGAATTTTACCAAAGGGAAAAAAGAAAATTCATTATTATAATGAAATGAGCACATGTATTGCTTGTGGTATCCTCATCACTGCTATACAGGTAATATAATACTATGATCTCTTATATTGTATATCTATGAATAATATGAATGAATAATATATGAATTTTAAAACTAGTATGCAGGTTTGGTAACTCTGACTTCTACTCCTTTAAATTGTGGACCTGCTATCCGTACCTTACTTGGACGTCCTCTTAATGAGAAGCTTCTTGTACTACTGCCAGTTGGTTACCCAGCAAAAGATGCTACAGTACCTGACCTTCAGCGAAAACCTCTTTCAGACATTTTAGTAGAAATTGATTAATACTCATGTAATAAAACGTGGGAACCAGAGTATCTCTGTTTAATACTTCATCAGAATATTTGCTTGCTTGTGGGAAATGAGAAAACATAATCATAGATTTATATAAATCCTGTTTTTATAAAAAAACTTATATTTGTTTTGAGTATTGTTTGTTACTTATGAATACCTTAACATTACATTTTCCCAAATATATATATATATATGTATATATATATATATATATATATATATATATATATATTTGTATATATTGTATTTATTATAATTATAGAATATAATTTTCCTTGGTCAAAGACATGACTTTCAATCTTATAAAGTTATCCTAGAATGGGAACTAATCCCTGAAATATAGCACCCAAAGAAGTTCTATTGTTATGTATCATGTTCCTGCACTCAAAAAATATTCATGGCACACAATAAGACTGTCTAAAGTTAGTGGTTCAGTTGTATACTGATGTTTATTCAAATTTGCATACAGTGTGTTAAAAATAAGCAATATAAAATGTAAATTTACCATTAATTAAATGGATCAAACTCAAAAATCTCTATAAGACTTATTTTCATGACACCTAATACACACAATTCCATGTCGTTAAGCGACCTTAAAATTACTTTAAAAAAAAAGAAAAAAAGAAAAAGAATTATATAAGAATTACACAGTGAGTACCAAATATCACCACAGTATCTTAAATTAAGTACATTCAATATATAAAATATAAAAATACTGAGCTAATAATAAAGGGCATATAGAATATAATTTTCTGCTGTACTGCGTAGTTTGTATGTCGTAGCTATATTGCTAATTGCTACTAATGGCTCTGTCATTAAGTGTAAAAGCTTTAGTATTGTGATACGTATAGATGAACAGATAGTGTTCTATTTATCACTATTTATAAAACAGATGCTATTAATATCATATTCTTCCTAGAATATCAACTTTTTTTCGTTACTTTTGCTTCCTTCATTTATCTTGGATTAGACCAAGTTAATAGCAAGGAGCTAAAGAGATTATGAAAATTTGAGATCTCCGAAAAATCGTTTAAAATGTAAGCAGTTTTTGAAATACTAAAAGCAACCGAACTTCGAATGTCAATGGCTAAAAATAACTGGCCCAAAGAACTAGGAGAGTATTTATCAGTGTTTGCAATTCTCGAACTAACTTCTACAATATTGTTAAACACAACCTTTCTCTCTCTCTCTCTCTCTAAAAATCAATAAAGACTACATCTCACCATTTTAATACAAAACACGACTGCGTTGATAATCTAACGAGTCCTTGACTACTAAAGTTATTTCATTAATTCCATAAACTTTAATGACAAAAACATCAGACATTCCTTTAACCTTATTATTTACTGATAAACGCTAGCTCGTTATAAATACGTCATTACGATACCATTAATTTTCTGAGATCACCAGTGCCTGAGATAATCTAACATAGCAAATATTCACAATTCGTACATGAATATTTCGCAACATTTCATCTTAATCAGTAAAAACTTAAATCGAAAAGACGAATAAGGAAAAGAAATTATTAATGCTGCCAACATTGTTAATAGACCTCCTTATAACGGAGTAGTCCATCCGATAGTACATTTGCGTTTATCATAATACTACAAGGAAATGTGAACTTATAGAATACTCTCCTAATTCGAGAACGGCCACTGCACCACAGCAAATAGGTAAAATCCATCACTTATCTACGAGACAAAGGATTTTTTTTTTTTAATCACGGCGATGAAACTCTGCTATGCACAGACGGCAAGACCAGGAGCCTTCGGGAGGAGACGCAAGAGGTGGAGATAGACAATACATGTGGTATCCACGATCACAGTCGTCACAGAACAGCAGCTGATCCTAGTTTGGTTCGCGAAACAATTAATTAGCTTGTAACGATTCCTAAGTAGATGTTATTCATGATTATTATTTTACGCAGTCTACTATCGTTTTCTCTTTACAAATTATTCTTCTATACTTTCTCAAACGTAGACTGTTCCATTGCTAATTTTCGATAAATCATTTTCTTTTTTTTTTCTACAGAAAGTATTAGCAACGTGTTACAATAATTCGAAACTTGAGAAGATTTAGGATTGTTAACAGATCGTATCTTCATACATCTTCCTCAAACTATTTTGATTTAGGATCAATCGATTAAAAACTTTTTTTTAAATGAAAATTGCAACTTACTATACGTTTCTTACCATGTTTCGTCTTGATATGATATTTAATTTTTACAAAATACTATTTTGTAATAAAAATTATTACTTCTCGAATTTTTTACTTTAGATTATTATTTAGTTATTTAATGAAAATAAATATGATAACAAAAAAAATAAATAAATAAATAATTGACAAAGCATGGCCCAAACAAAGTGAACATCAACGCGAAGAAACAAAAGATACTCGAACAGAATAGTCTCCTCATAACAAAAAAAAGAGGGAGGGGGAAATCAAAATAGTTGGAGTAGATACACGTGGATTATTCTTTGTCCCGGCCGCGCAAGGTGAAAAACCCGGAAAAATAGTAATGAATACTCACATCGTTGTCAGAGGTGCCACAAATGGAACAGCATTTGCATTCGATACACTGCCACCTGTACTTGCGAACAGAAACGATCATGTTCGCTGTGAATTGCAAACAAGTCGGATGCCCTATAACAAGAACGTAGCTAGGTCATGGAACACGCATGTAGGACGGAATAGGATAGCTGTTTGGACGAGTAGAAAGGTGCTAGGACATTTATCTTGTGCCGAAGAACAGTGAACTCCAAGCTATTATATCTCATTTATATAGAGTATCTTTTTTTCCCGTATTCGGAAGCATATTTTTTTTTTTTTTTAAATTTATCATCGAACTCGACAGTTTCATTTCTTCTTTCGATTGCTCAAGAAACGCGTGCGATATGATTGACAAAGGATCATGACTTTCACCTTTCCTCAGCACTAAAAACGTCCGGAATAATGATACGTTCTGTTATGTTTCCGCACAGAATGTTTTATTTCATGATATCTGCGATTGTATTTTTTTTGTTTTTTTTTGTTTTTTTGATGTTGCCTCTTGAACATATTGTTATTTTATTTGGAATAGTAAGGTGGTAAGTAATAGCGGTGCGTACCTTGGAATAGTTCACGTTCTTTCTTGCGCAGCACAATATAAACGTCGCGGACCAGCACACTCTCTCCTCTCATTAGTTTATACGCACTTTTTTTCACATCATCATACTCTTTCTCACTTCTTTCACACTATTTTCTCATTTGTTTCTCTTTTCTCTCTCTCTCTCTCTCTCTCTCTTTCTCACATATACGCACACACACATCCACTCATGTTTCCTCGTCTCCCGCACGCGCAAGTATGTGTGTGTGTGTATGTGTGTGTGCGTGTTTTATTTTTATCGATATCCATACACTCGTGCACACACGTAACTCATATAACGTATCACATTTGATATATATAATATATATATAATATATATATTTATATATAACTAGCATTACTTAAATACTAGATTTGTAAGCCTCATGGGTATTGCTTAATTAAAATTGCCTAATAACAAGTCTTCGATCATTTTTTTTTCTTTTATATAACAAGGAGGAACTATCTCTGCATGCTTTCATACTCGTAATTACTCTTTTTTTTTTCTTTTTTTTTAAATCTTTCATCGTTTCACTTCTTTTCTTTCTCTCTCTCACTTTCTCTCTCTCTCTCTCTCTCTCTCTCTCTCTTTTGCCCTCTCTCTTATACTATATATGTGAGTCTCTTTTAATACGATAAATAGCAGGGTTCATCAAGATACGATAGTGATTCACCTTCAAATTTATCTCTCTCGTCGCACGAGCGCTACTAAATTATAGAGTTAACCTACAGGATCTCGCGCCATTAAACACATCATATTTTCTTTCTCTGTTTTTTTCCCTCTCTCTCTCTCTCTCTCTCTCTCTCTTTCTCTCTATATATATATATTATATTTTTCTTCCTCTAGTTTATCCCTATCTTTACTTATTAATTATTTCATTTCTTTTCTCTCATTTTTTGGTAAGACTCGAGAAACTGGCGTCGACGACGTTTTTTTTTTTCTTTTTTTCTCAGCAGAAGGACACGAAAGAACTGGCGTGCAACACTTGAACACGACGTAACCCTAGGGAATTCTTCTGCGTGTGTCTCTGCGCTGTACAATTCCGGTTGGTTAATTAGACGCACCGTGAAATTAGCCATCTACCTGCTGCGCTTGTTTACACGTCGGACGTAAAGGTAATAACAAGGGAAAGTGTCGAGTACACGTGCGTACGTACAACTCGCTTGCATCGGTTATTCATAAATCTATGATAATGATATAACGTTAACGTTAAAAACCAGCTACTAATAATAATAATAATTAAAAAAAACGAATGCGCGGATTGCAGTACTGTTCGGGAGTAGTGGGAGGAAAGTTGATTAATTAAATGCGGACAACGACGACGGCGACGATCTCTCCACTATGAAACTCGTGATATTATTCATGCTATACCGAGAGTAAAACGACGACTTTTTCTCTTTCTTCTTTCTTTTTTTTCTTTTTCTCTTTTTCGTTATCTTCTTCGCGTTAATTTTAGCGTTCGAACAATATTTCCTTACGAATATCAAAGCTTGTACAAAACTAATTGTAAGCTATTATCGAGTTTCTAAGATTACGTGATATATTTTATCTCTTTCTTTTTTCTTCTTTTTCTTCGCTATATCGTAAAAACACGACATACATTGTATGGTCAAAATTCTGCCTAAAGACTGAAGAAACCCGTTTTGGAAAGTAAAGAAAGAATACTTCATATTAATTTTTACACTCTTTCGCTCCCTTTTTTCTACACGCAATTTCCGCTTGCACGTGTCACTTCATTTTTTTTTTCTTCTATGTATGCAATAAATATGCTCGTCATTTGATGACGATTACGAATGATAAAAAGGCAATTACTATATTATGCATTATATTTGCAACGTGAGACGGAAACCATTAATGCCCAGAACGAAACGGAAGATTTTTAAGAGCAGCAGATTTACATGTGGAATGTCCATGCGAAAATGAAGTTAAAAAGTTTTAAAAGTTGGTTCTCTTTCTAACTCAAACTCCATTTTTTTTCGTTATGATCGTCAAAATCAATTATTTTAGAAAGCGTTAAAAAAAAAAAAAATAGCAGATAACAACTTGTGAATTTTTATTGACGCAACTGATTGACTGAAAAGTTGTTATATTCATATGTGAAAGCTGAAATTTCGTTTCTACTTTTCAAGAACGTAGTACTACGTCGGATAATGAAGGAAAAAAAACGATGTTAGTGAATCGCATATTATGGCATTTTAAAAATGAATATTTTGTTTTTTGCGACTTTTAAAATTGAGTATTTTGAACGATAGCACTTTGCTTACTAACGTTATACATACATATGTGCTGCGCTCTTATGGTATGATATACTTACTATGGTAATATATTTTGTAAATAGAAACACTCGAAAAAACGCAAAATAAAAAGGATATTTACAGACTTGAAAAAGTGTAGAAGTATCAAAAAAACATGGTCGATCCTTTTACTCCTTTTTTTTTTTCTGCTTCTTACTATATATAAATATTGTTGCTCTCGTTAAACGATTCACGACTGTGCTGGATAATATCAATAATATAAAGTATATACTATATATACTATATAGTATATACTTAAGTATATATAATTATATATATATATATGTTGTATATCGTATCATTTTTTTTTTTTTTTTTTTAAGCTCTCTTAAAATTTCGCGACCATATGGAACGAACAATTTTTCGCGGCAAGCTTCGTACCCCCATTGATCCTTGTCTTATTTTTTTCTTCTTTTGATTATTGAACGGAACGACGTTAAAAAAAAAAAGAACCACAATTACACTATAGTCAAACAAAGGACACAAACACATCTTCTTCAATATGTGCTCTAGTAGTACTGTGCAACAGGAATTTTTTTTTATTTTTCTTTTGTTTTCTTCGTTTCTCTAAAAAAACTTTCGAATGGGTCTATTTCACGATCTACGATTTTTTTTTCCTCTTTCTCTCTCTCTCTCTCCATCAAAAGTTTTCCCATAAATTGTACGATTAATTTTATCGTTTTGTCTTTCTATTTTTCTCAGTTTTTTCTTTTTTTTTTTTTTTTTTTTTTTTTTTTTTGTTCACTTCCCCCTTTTTTCATTTTTAAATATCCAAAGCGAGATTCGTGCATTCTCAATCTCAATTGATTTTTGTACATAGTTAACTTTTCTCATTCTCTTCGTACGTTTGTCATTTCTCTTTTTATCCTTCCTTCCTTCGTAAAAATTTTTTTTTTTTTATTTCCTTAAAAACTAATCATTGAATTACACAATAAATCACAGTTGATCCGTGCAGTAAAGGAATTTCGCGGAAAATTCCTATTACTCAGATGCGACAAGTTGCACCATTGACAAAGTGATGTTTTTGCTTTTCGTGCCTTGACTAGTGTACGTAAAGCTCGTAACCATTCATTATTCCTTTCTCTCTCTCTCTCTTCCTAACTCCTTATTTTTTTATCCATCTAGTAAACCATGCAGATAATCGATATCCCTTAATTATTGCACACATGAACTACCTTTTAACGATGGTTCCGAACATATGTCACACAGCAACTAGTTTGTCAACCTAACCTCAATCCGAAAAATAGTATATTATTCTCTTACTTTTTTTCTCCACATTTTTTTTTTAAATCCTCTTTTTTTTTTCTTTCTTTCATCGCGATCCTCTCGCAGAGAAATCGAATTATCTTTAACGGTATGAAAAATAGCGATCGAATCAGTACGATAATTTTCTGAATCGACGATCGACGATAACAATGATTTGTCTAAGAACCAACAAAAAAGGAAAAAAAAAAAAGAGAGAAAACTATCCTCACGAAAAGATCCAATTCAACAAACGAACGGCTCAACGACGAACAATTAAGTCAATTAATTAATTAATCGATCACGATCAATATGGATAATAATCGAACAATCAAACAATGATGGAAATGCTATATAATTCCTCGGCTCTACCGTGTGAACACAAGTCGCGGATCGTAAGGAGACACAGGAGAGAAAAACGCTTGTTACTGGCCGTGTTTTATGGAGACGACAATATCCTTCAATTTCAAACTTCATCGTGTATTATTTCCTACTAAAATGGACATGGAGAACTCTACTCTTTGCTGTTTACCTATTGATTCATTGCGAGAAGAGCAGACGACAAGAAGACTTCGGGAAGGCAATATTTGGTAAATTTGTGTACACTGCGATTAGATATAAGATCAGGTTAGAAAAAAGAGTACAAAGAACGCTAAACACCTTGTGTGTATGCGAGGGAATAAGAGAAGGAATTGATTTCGTATTTCCGGAAGACAATGGCCCGAATAAGTTATTGGAGAACATCGGTGGAGCCGATCAAGGAATAGTTTTCTCAGAAACAATAATATATCTCTCCATATATCTTCTCCTCAGGAAGAGACGAATAGAAGTCCATCTAAATCCATTGAAAGAACTGACCGAGCGCTGCATGAAGTATATTTACAAAATATCTCTTTAACCTCGTATCAATTTCGTTTCAACGAATAAAAAGATATTCAATACCCTTAAAAAAAGAAAAGAAAAAAAAAAAAAAAACAAAAAGACTCTCGCATCTTCCTCGAAATTTTCAGATCACAAAAAGAGACGCTACTGGGTTTCACGTGACCCAAGGAAAACAATACAGCAAGACAATAAATATACATCCGAACAATCAGCTTCAACCTGAAATTAACCTCCGAACGAGAGAGAAGCTACCTTATAAATATAACCTTATATAAATCTCATTTCCTGTTCACACTATGTTCACACTCGTCCCCATATACACAGCCGGCAACGCATGGCCATTTTACCGAGGAAAACGAGAAGAGCCCGGGTTGCGGATGCTCGACGATCATGGTTACCGGCCAGCAGAGAACAACCAACTCGTGAACGGCTTAATTGTGATTCATTCTCCGCGTATACTTGCGCTTGATCTTTTCCTCTGGCTTACCTGAGCGACCGCAATCACTGCAAGAGACCAACTCCTCGGAACCGCCGGTCTTTTTATTTTCCCTAGCATCACCCAGACAGAAGTCGCAGTACGGTGATGGTTGCGCGGACTTGCCAGCTTTTTTTTCGTTCGTCCCTGGCGTTGGCGGACCCTCGGTCCTCACAGAGGAAGGCGATGGCACAGCCGTGCCTGGTGACGGCACTGCTGGCAGATGCTCCTCCTTTGCAGCGGGTATCGTTGGCGAAGCTGGTGCTACCGTTGCTGGCACCGCGGGCAATTGCTGCTGCTGCTGAGACGGCTGTTGCTGCTGAGACGGTTGCTGCTGCTGAGACGGTTGTTGTTGTTGTTGTTGTTGCTGCTGTTGCTGCTGCTGTTGCTGTTGCTGTTGCTGCTGCTGCTGCTGCTGCTGCTGCGTCTGTTGCGGCTGAGGTTGCGTTGGCTGAGACTGCGGCTGTGGCTGCGTCGAAGCTCCCGCAGCGGACGCGGAAGGCGCTGCGGGAGAGGGACTCGAAGTGCTTGACGAAGTTGCATTCTGACGACCCCGACGTGTACCACCTAATCACAAACCGACCACATACCCAGTTGCGCTTTGCGTCACAAGCTAATGACCATGCACACTGGCTTAGAGACAATGATTTAGAGTCAATTTCAGAGTGATGGCGTGCACCGATAATCGATTCGGTTACCAGTTATTTCCGGTATTAATGTATTAAAAATTAACGACGGTATTAAGACGTTATTCGCGGTTTGGCTTGGCAAGCGACTGCCTTTGGTTTTCGAAATTTCGTTTGTTACAGACCATTTCTATCTTCTTTAGCGAGGATTCAAAAAGTTGAGGATCATTTACAGAGTTGATGGTTACTGTCTTCCGACAAATACACCACAGACATTATATGTATGTTAAAGCTGTTTGAAAGTCAGCTGTACAATTCCAATTGGCTTTGAAAGAATCAAACGTTACATTTTTCTAGAGAAATTAATTTAACCAAGAGTACGGTAATTCTTAACAATCTTCAGAGATTGATCTTAACTGATTTCAGTCGCTTAAGGCAAACTGCGAAACTTTTACCCCGGATAATAAAACAGGAATCGATTATTCGATGCATCACAAATGTTTTAACGAAAACTGGCACAACAATAAGGAAACAAATGAAATACTTATATAGAGATACATATAGTATATGTATGTATATAGAGATACATATAGTATATGTATATACATACACACAAATATAATAATCGTAACAAGGTGCACGTATTATATCAATTCGATATGCATTCCATCACCAATTACAAAGTCGGGGCAATTCCAAGGTGTTTCAATGATGAGAACAACACCACAGAAACGTAACAAACAAGACTACTTTGGCAAGTCAAATAGAGAAACAGAAAGATACAAGGCACAGACGTGCATATGCGATTATATTTCCGTCATGCGTCGTTTTCTCATTAGTCCAAGGCTCTGTAGGCGGTTTTATCGAGAAGAAAAAATCTCTGGCTCTAGATAATCCAAAGTGAAGCGGTAGGCAAAGACAAAAAAGCGAAGAAACGGAAAAAACCGAAGAAAGGGAAAATGAATGAATCACAGCAGAAAACAACCCAAGCGCGCTGCTAGAAAGAAATGTAACACAGTAACTACCAGAGGTCAGAAATTAGTTAAACACAACGGTACATGCTGCAGAAGAACACGGAAGAAAGTTTCTTCATCGGGTAAAAAATAATAAGACGCACACACATACCAACATTCAAAAATGATTGCGTCAAGGAGCGCTATTAATTCCATCAAAATGGAGTCGCCTCTTTTTTTTTCCGTCCCGCTTTTTCGCTTTTCCAACAAATACGAGAACATTCTTTTTTTTTTTTTTGGAAGGAAAAAGATGCGAATTGCAAAGGCATGCTATTGCAAAAAAAAAAAAAAAAGAAAAAACATTCGCGACGATCGTTCGTATTTCTCTTTGTAATTTCGTTTCGAATCGACGCATCTTAAATACAAATATTATTATGGTAAAAATATCGACAAAACAGAAAGAGATTTGAAAAACTTTCAGTACAGTAAAAAGCAAACGTACGTAATTTTTAATATATACATGTGAACAATACTCATATTAAAAGGAAAGGAAAATCGTCGTTATCATACTGACTTAGAGATGCTTTTCTCCGTATGATACGTACACGATATGTAGATTATCGGCAAGAAAAAAAGAAAAAGAAAAGAAAAAACAGGTAATAAAAATGAGAAAAGATTATTGTGCTTGAAGAGGTTCCATACGCATAAAAAATGCCATGGAAAAACGTGGAAACACAAAAATCCATTACGGCTACGGTTATTTGCAATACATGCATTTGCAATACATGTAAATTAAGAAGAAAGTAAAAAAAAGAAGTAGAAGAATGTAAGAAGAAGAAGAAGAACAAGAAGAAGAAGAAGAGATTATAATTAATTCCATCAAGTTAGGAAAATGTTCAGGTTTCTATGAACAAGTAGTAGTTGCAAGAATCGGGATCCAGAGATCAAAGATTATAAGGCACCAGGTAAAAAAGACATCAGGAAACGGGGAACGAGTTGGCCTTTGTTTGTTTGTTTTTTTTTTTTTTTGGGGGGGGGGGGGGGGGGGGGTGGGATTTTTTCTGTTTTTTTTTTTTTTTTTTAAAGGAAAGTGAGAAAATTGAGCTGATTTTGGCTCCAACCTGGCTGGTTCGAAGCAGCGGTGTCTGCAACGCTCCTAGGTTCAACTTCGGCAGGACTGGGACTTAGTTCCTTAGCAGGATCACCGGAGGAAGTAGAGTGGGAATGACCGTAATGGTAGACCAGACCAGGTCTGGTTTTATACCGTGCGCTGCATACTGCAAAAGTGCAAATACTGTTTTCCCACAAACCATCCAATGCAACGTCCATGATAAGAGAAATCTTGGTCGACGAGTTGGTTGGACGATATGGGAGGATGTATTTGTTTAACCGCCGCGTCGGAAACATACTCTTCAACCTTTTACAATAACAGTGGGCTTCGTAAAGATTAAAATATAGAAGACAGTATGAAAGAACAGAATGAAATCACTTTACGATGGCGTGGAAAAGAAGGAGAAATTCCCGATGAAACGTCGAAGAACGAGGCGGTTAAAGTAAATCTAGGATAGAAGCTTACAGGTTAGGGACAGCATTTGCACACCTTCCGCACCAGTACATATCCCTATCCACCTACGAATCTATATGTGGACAAGCAGTGAAGGAGTTCCAGCCCAAGAAGCAAAACTAATACGATGCAAGGCTTGATGCTTGTATACTCCTACAGAATGAGCTCGCTACAGTGTGAGCCAGTACATTCTTGCTCTGTTATTGGCAGGAAGTATAGAACGTCCGAAGATATTTGGCCAATTTCGTAAGCTCGACTGGTGACTGAGTTATGAAATTTTTCGAATATCGTAAGGTTCTCTTCTATCATTGCGTGATCGAGGCTTACTAGTCGAGACCAAATGTCTTTAGATTTATTTTCTGCTAATCTAACAGGAGTGGTTTCAAGAAGTAAACAGATTGCAGGCACATTCGAGTTAATTTATAGACTTCATGTCTGGAAAAAGTTCGATCAAATTAGTAATGACTATTATACTCCTTCAAGGTTCGGACAAGCGCGACGTTACGTTAAATTTATGCTCCAAGTACTTTCGATATCGTACGTCTCAATGCTACTATTGTAAACAATAATTTTACGTGTTACGGCAAATGAAAAAAAAAGAAAAAAAAAAAGAATGCTGTATTAGCTATTGCACAACAGATATATGTATAGTAAACAGTAGTTGTCAGATCTGTAACCGTGATTAAATTTGCGAATGAACATGAATTCACGAAACGCGAATTAAATGATAAACGATTGTACAATTTCAGGGAGTAATTGCCTTTGTATAGAATGACATACTATTATTATACTATTTCATTGAACTTTCATACAACCTAGATTAATAGATTCTTTTGTAAATAAAAACTTGAATTTTTTTCTATGATCAATCTTTGCCTTTCATCCATGAATCATACCATGTCTCTTCATACTTCGATAAACAGGAAAAGAGAAATGGAGTACAAGGTTTTTGATACAAACAGAAATTATACAGTAAGGACTGGAGTATGCTAAGTAATTAATACTGCAATTCATAAACTTGAAGGAAAACAGCAGTCAATACAATACTGATCAATTCCTCTGAATGAAAGAGCATTAAAAGTCAACCATGAAATTACTTGTACAACTAAAAGGGCACCTTCCCACGTTACAAATCTTAATCACCATTCCCAAATGTCAAATTATGCGGCAACCAAGACTAAAATCTTTAATAATTTATTTCGAGCTTCCAATCATCATATATTATATTAATATAGTAATCTCTGCATATCTTGTAAAATAGTACGTAGGCATTGTAAAAATATAGTTATTTAATAAAATTAACAAATCGCACTGCATTTTTTTCTCTTATTTCGGAATTAACAACTGATAAAACTAATAATAATAATAATAATAATATTTGTAATGAAACTAGTAACAGGAAGTGGTCATTTGTAGTTGTATCTGTGATTAAACTTACGGTCACAAACGAATGGCTTATCGGTGTCAACAGCATCATAGTTGGTTTTTTTGCGCCCGCGTCCCCCACCCTATATTTAATAAAATATATGCATGACAAATTTAATATCTGTCGCATGCAAAGAAATTGAATCAAGAAAGGCAAATTAATTTGTTTTTTTTTCTTATTTTGCAACTTTTTCGGTACAACGCTGTACAATGTTATCATTACCGGACGAAAGCAATGTAGAACGAGATACTTTTATATAACAAGAATCTTCTAATTCGTGAGTTATTGACAATATTATAATTTACAAACAAATATACAGATGAAAATGACTATATAAATAAATATAAATATTATGACAGCGATATATCGAAGAATACGGAGCATAAACAATTGAACAAATTTATGTATTCGATATCTGTTGATTACAGCTCATACTCGTACCGAAAAAGTTGAATTAATGAATTACTGCATATCAGCGACGTGTATTAAATTTACCTTAGTACGTTTGCCCCCAGGACTGTCTGAAGAAGACGGATGATTTCGTGCAGGGTGGTGACCACCTCCACGTGGTTTTCTTCGTTTCCTTTTACTGCTATAACTCTCCTCATAATCATAATCGCTCTCAGCATCAGGTTCCTCATATGTGTCCATATCTAACATGTCTTGCTCATCATAGTACCATGCATCTTTACTATGTTCATCTGCGTTAAATTAATACATCTCATTGTAACAGGTGAAATTAATTTTTCCGCTTTATTCCATTAACGATTTAATATTATTATTACCTTTAAGGGCCACTGAATCTTTGCTATCATCATTTACATGCGTTACAGTCTCTATACCTTCATTACCATCTTCAGTGTCACCTCTTGGTCCTCTTTTTGGATGCAAATAATGCATCAAATATTGTCGCCGCTTTTTTCTCCATCTTTTACTAGGATATGTATATATCTGTCCGTGTAATAAACCCGGTAGCCTTTCTCTCGGAGACATAAACAATGCGGAATGATTCTGTGCCACGCCTACAATTTTGTATAATTAAATAACAGCAATAATTGTCATTTTTTGGTAACTATACTAATTACGTATATTTACATTAGTACCTATCATTTTTAAATGAACAATTTCGGAGTATGACTATTTCAAATATCTTCTTTCAGTTACATAGAAATTTAAAAAAAAAATTTCAACAAAAACATTTTGATCAATCATATTTAACGGTCGTTCGGGCAAGCAAAAGCCTTAACCCGGGATTACCCACGTGGGGGTCTAGTCGCCAGGATGTACCTGCGCTAGATCCCCAGGTGGGTAATCCCAGGTTAAGAATATGAACGAACTATCGTTACGTTGTACATCATATTAATTGGGTAAAAATTCCATAGAAAAATTATGATAACTAATACCTGTTTGCGAATCAAGGAAAGGCATACGTAAGCGTCGTTCCCTGCAGAGTCGGCTGTTATAGTTCGACGAGTTTTCAATGGCTTCCCTGTACGCGGTGTCATTGAGGAAGCTGCAAGGAAATCAATAGTAGCAACGTAAAGTTTTGCATCCTATCGAGATTATAATTTATGTTTTATAGTTCAGAAAAAGAAAAACACGTACCCTTCGATTTTACACAAGTTACTTTCACTTACAACTTGAATAATTCCTTGTGCAGCCGGCGAGATTGTAATGGCTGTCATTCTCCCGACTTCTATGCTTGCCGCTTGCTATTCTCGTCGGAAGTGAAGCTCCATATTTTCGGGCATGCGCATTCGTTCCAGTCAGAGATACTTGCATAGATAAGATATAACTAAGAAATACAACCTATACTATAGTTTTGTTAGTATCTGAATATTTATTAACTAATAATCATTTGTTAAATTTATTAATAATATTAGCGAGTTGCGAATTTTTCATAATTTGCAACTTATATAAAATTTACATTTACAAAATTTAATTTAATTTATTACACTGTTTCTTCTCATAATTATTTTCGTTACTTTATAACATACAACAGAAAAAAATTTGTTTTTATTTTAATTATAATAGTTAATTATAATATATTAGCAAATTAGTTAACATTTATTGCTTATTCAAACAATATTTCAATTATTAGTCAAATAAAAACAACTTTGATTGAAGATACTACTTTATTGTGAGAGATTTTTAATGACAACAATACGTCATCTGCGTCGATGTGATTTATAGTTTACAGCGGTAATTTATTTCCAAAAGATACTGGCGCAGTTACAGCAATATATTATATATTGACAGTATCTGCAATAAATTATGGAGCACAGCCGTTGAGATGAATATTTCGAGTTACACTCAATGTTTCAGCTATAAAACTGCGAGAAATGAGAAATTATTTGTAGCTTTCGAATAAGATCATTAATCGTAAAAATATTCTCAAGTAACTAAATAAAAGACAAAGCTGAAACAAATTAAGTAAGTTAACTGTATATTCCGTATTTTTTAATTTATATTTAATTTATATAAAGCGACATATTCACGTTTTTTCAATAAAAAAAAAAATCTAGTTAATAAAAGGGAAAATTTTTAAGACAGAATTACTTTACAAGCACAAATGCATGAATTGATAAGTTAAAATTTGATACAGATTCTTATATATTTTCTATTTCTACCTTGACGTTGTATCAAAGTTTAGATACTAATTGAAATTAATCAAATGCAAAACAATCATCTTACACTTTTATACGGTTATCTTAGTAACAGTAGTTTCTTCCGATATATTTAAAAGACGTGATTTTAGATCCTGTCGATCTACATTACACTTGATCCTACCGGAATTATAATCTGGAAATAAATAAATATTCTGTCCGTATACAAAGCTTATTTAGAATTTCTCTTCGCAGTTTTTATCCTTCCTCTCTTTGAATACTTTGAATTTTGCAATCAAATCATCAACCGGAATTTCCCCATGCACCACGTTGTCTCTCGTTCGTACATTTACTGTGCCAGCGTTAAGTTCTTTTTCTCCAACAACTAAAAATATGTTTATGTATCAATTAAACGTTAGTATTTTAGTATATGATACACAGGATATTATTATGCACATTTATTACCAAGAATAAAATTGAATTGAGCGACTTGAGCATTTCGTATCTTTTTGTTCAGAGTATCGCTTGGATCTGTATCAAGCTCTACCATAAATCCACTGTCCCAAAGTTTATCTTTTACTTGCTCCGCATAATCATCAAACTGAGAGCATACTGGAATAACCATTACTTGACGCGGGGACAACCAGAACGGCCATTTTCCAGCATACGATTCTGTTAAAATCGCAATCATTCTTTCTACAGAACCCAAAATGGCTCTGTGAATAATTACCGGTCTCGTTCTTTCTCCGGATTCGCTAAAATCAAAAAATTTCAATTTAAATTAACTTGCATCAATTTCTCAATTTACATCGCAAGATTAATTTAAAATAGTTTTACTTACTTGACATAAGATAGATTGAACCTAATTGGTAATTGGAAATCTAACTGAATAGTAGCACACTGATGAGCTCTCTTAAGTGCATCCATAATTGTTATGTCGATTTTTGGACCGTAAAATGCACCATCCTCTGGATTAATCTTCCACGGTTCTCCAAACGCGTCTAAACTCTCTGCCAACGCTTTTTCAGCTTGATCCCACATTTCTAAGTCTCCCATGTATTTTTCAGGCCTCGTCGATAAACATAGATTAAACGTGAAACCGAATACGGAATACACGTGTCTCAAGAAATCAAGCGCGCCAATCATTTCGTCTTTAATTTGATCAACTGAACAGAATATATGCGCATCGTCTTGTTGAAAACGCCTGACTCTGGTTAGTCCAGTTAGTGCACCAGCTGATTCATTTCTATGCAGCACCCCGAAATCTGCCATTCTCAATGGCAATTCGCGCCAAGATCTGATACGAACGTCAAAAATCATACAGTGACCAGGGCAGTTCATTGGTTTAAGCGCAAAAGTTTCCTTCTCAACATCAAAGGAGAACATATTCTCTGCATAATGCATCCAGTGACCGGACGTTTGCCATAATTTACTGTTATAAATATTGGGTGTAATTACTTCTTGAAAGCCACGTTTTCTGTATTCAGAACGAAGAAATTCAACTAAAGTGTTATAAATATAAGCCCCGCGTGGTTGAAAGAAACACGATCCTGGGGAAAGTTCATGGAAAAAGAATAATTCTTGCTCCTTTCCTATTTTCCTATGATCTCGTTTCGCCGCTTCTTCTTGAAACTTTTCCCACTCTTTCAGTTGTTTGGTATCTGGAAAGCTGATGCCATAAACTCTTTGTAAAGACTCTGCATTGGCATTTCCTTCCCAATAAGCAGAGGAACCCTTGGTAATTTTAATGGCCTTAATTTTTCCAGTATGTCTAACATGTGGCCCTCTGCATAAATCAATCAATGGACCACACCTGTACACTGTAGTGGTTGGAGTATGTATTCTCTCATTGATAATTCGAACTTTAAATTCATTGTATTTGAACATCTCCAGGAGATCTTCCTTGGTCATTTCTAATCTTTCGAATGGTTGTTTATCTTTAACTATTTTTTTGTAAATAGTTTCCAAGAATGGGAAATCCAAATTAGAAATTCCTTTTTCACCTAAGTACATATCATAGTAGAAACCATTATCTATTGGCGGACCATAACATAAACAACCACCATATACTCTTTCCATTGCCTCTCCTAAAATATGCGCACTAGAATGCCAAAATACCTGCTGGCCATCTTGATGGTCAAACTTAAGAAGTTCGAGTTTACAATCAGACTCCAAAGGCCTGTCGAGGTCCCACAGTTCATTATTAACTTTTGCAATGACAACACTGTCTGCTAGACCTTGACTAATGTTTCTGGCAATTTCATATGGCGTAGTACGCCAAGATTGAGCTACAACTTCCTTCCCATCAGGGAGAGTTACTTTTATGTCAGTAACTGTTTTCGAGGCTAATGATGCATTGTACTCTGCTTTAAGTTTATCCCATAATGCAATACGATCCTGAAAAAGTAATTATTCAAAAGAACATTTGAATTGAATTTTTTGACTTCATTTGTTTAAATGTAAGAAAATTAACATACTTGAATATAACTTGGCCACGGATTTAATTCAGAAATAGTCCTTTCCTCAGTGGCGGCAATCTTTTTCTTTGCTTTCTAATGTCAAATTAAAAAAAAATCATTTAGATTATCGCAAATATTTGTCATTATTTTATTAATTTTAGAAAATACGAGGTTAATCCATTCGCGGAAATAATACAATTGTTAAAATGTATATGGTCAGATTGCATCAGATTATCGATTTTAACAATACACATGACCGATATACGACATAATATACATTATATTAATGTGTAATTTGAGCAGTAAATATTAAAATACAAATAAAAATTCAAAACGCAGCACATTATTATATGATATCGAAATAGTAGTATATTTTATAACCAACCCAAGCATGTGTCCGCTTGGAAACATTGTAAAGGTTTCTATAACTGCAAATACGCAAAGTCGTCAACATATTTTATTGCTAAAAATGAAAATAATAAAAAGATTTTATCAAATATAAATTGTATTCGTGCCTTATCCTCCTTAACACTCAGATTTTCCATGATATTCACCACGTCGTCGCACACGTCGACCATGTTGAAGTTGAAATCAGAGTTGCTTATTGCACATGTGTAAGTAAATGCTTACGTACTGACTCGAAACTTTCACGATGTTTCTAATCTATCTATGAAGGTACAATGAATAAGAATACAAATCAATTTCTTCAAACTTTTCTACTTGATCTACATTTTAATGTAAATAGCGAGAAGAGGAATTGAGGAAATGAAGCGTTAGCGTTTTCTGTTTTATTAAAAAATAATCATTTACAAAAACGTATTTTAAATGCTTTGTAACACGTATTAATTGCCGTTGCACATTCAATGCATATTATAATGTAAATCATGTAATAGAACAGCATCGTCGTTAATTTCTATTAGAATTATTAATAGAAATTAATTTCGATTATATAATTGTAATTATTCTATTGTAAGGTAATTATAATTGTGATTCTTTTTTTTTTATAATTTGTTCCCTACGCTTCCCTATGCCTCGAACTGAAATAAAATGTGAACTTATAGATACGCCCTTAGCACCTAGAAATGTATGCGCTCGTGACGAATAATGTGACTTCGGTGATGGAATCTTTTCCCGCAAGCGCGACAAACGTACGGTCGTTCGTCGGTATGAATTCTATTGTGTATTTTCAAATCGTACTTTTTAAAAAATGATTTGCCGCACTGAGAGCAAACATGGTTCCGCTGTTTCAGATGATCTCGCTTCACGTGCTCCTGTATCAAAATAACTATCATTGTCATTTAACGTAACATTAGTAGAGTTTAATAATCTTTCGTAACATTAGTAGAGTTTAATAATCAAAAAAAGATATCCTTTAAAATACTCACATTTACTTGCGAGGAGGTATTATAAATTTTGTTACATATATCACATGCAAACTTCTGTGGACCATCTGGTCTATGATTATTTGCAATGTGTTTGTTTAACGTTGATTTCCAAGCGAAGGACAACTTACAGTCTTTACAATGAAATTTTTGCTGGTCCGCGAAATGCGTACCTATGTGCTGCTTGTAATTGTAACTAGTTGAAAATGATTTTTCGCACACTGTACATTGAAACTTTATCAAGAATGTTTTCGACTTCTTCGAGTCTTGTTCATCCTCCAGTTTTTCATTACTATTCGTCACATCTTCATTCTGCTTTTGTTTCTCATCTATCTCGATAATTTGATTATTACTATTATTGTCATTAATAATACTATCTTTCTCATTTGGTTCTACAGTATCAATTTCGGTAAAATTCTGAAACTGTAAGAATTCGTCACTCTCTTTGCTGAAGTCCGAAATTTTCGAGCTTTGATTCTCAAGTCCGGATTCAACAAATTCAAGAAATCGCTCGGGGCTGTCATCGTAATTTAATCTTTCGAATACCTCGAAATTTGTTTCGACGTACTTATCGAAATCACTTTGCGTGTCTAATAGAATTTGATTTGTAAAGTTTTTTTCTTCACCTTGCAGTTCATATTGCGAATAATTTAAATCGTTATGTATGTCATCTCGTATACTCTGCCCTTCGTGATTTTCTTCGTTCATATTTGTACTATCGTCTTTGCTCTCAGAATTTTTCGTAGACTCAATAATTTGTGAATTCGGCAACTTTTCAACTAAATTGTTAATTAGAAATTCATAAAATTGTTCCCCTGTTTCTGTTTGTACTAAACGCAACATTGGTTCATCGTGATTCACGATATTATTTATGTCGCTCAAATCATCGGATATTTTTTCATTTTGTACTAAAGTTTCTTCATTTTTATGTATACTTGGATCGGAATTAAGATCTTCGTTACTATTAGATTCTGACAGATCTATTTTTTGAAACAAATCAGCAACATTCAGAGGAGTATTCATTAGGGTGTTGTAACTCGATATTGTTTCGGATTTTTCTAAATCCGTCTCGCACGTTTGAACGCACAATTTATCTTTAAGAATATTCTCATCTAATGGGCAAACATATGATACATTTTCACTTTCTATGGAATCGTTAGATTTACATAATAAAAGTGGATTATCATGAACGAGTTGAGTTTGTTCACTGTTAAATGCCATCTTCTCTGAAACGTTTAATTCTTCATCTCCTAAAATTTTTGTTTCACACAGATCTTCTTGTGAAACGTGATTTCTATTATCTTCAATGTTTTCTAAATTGATCTTCTTCAACTTTTTCCATACAAAAAATCAATTATATATAAGAAATATTTTTAAGTGATAAATAACATTAAAAACAGTAAAATATTTACCTGTTCTGACGTGATATAAATAATTGCATCCAATGGCAAAGCTTTTTTCATATCTGTTTCATTTTCAAGAAAGTCAAAATTATTAACATGCTGTGTTTGTTCTTTCAGTTCTGTAGCTTTCTGAAAATTCTAAATGAAAGAAATAGGTCAAAAACATATAGTTCTTGAATATTACTTTCAAAATTCTTACCACCTCATGGTCTTTGCATTCCAAAATTTGCAAATGGGATTTTTCATGCTCCCTTAAGAGAAAGATGAAATTGAAACTTTCACCACAAATTTTACAGTAATGTTGTCTCTTAACAATCTTTTGCTGAGTAGGTGCATTACCTTCAACAAACTGTACATTTACAGTAAGATACACTTATATTCAAAGGATATTACATAATACTACATTTGCTCATCACCTTATTTTTGTATATCGCATGATCTTTTTTCTGTAAGTTACAATTGTTGGAATTAGTTTGCGTATGAAGTTTAACATCATCTTTTGCTCTTTCATGAATACGTTTGTGCCTTGTAATGGAACTAATCTGAGTAAAACGTTTTCCGCAAATGGAACATGGATACAATTTTATTCCTAAAAATTCATAATGTCAGACTTGGATTTTTCGCTTGTTACTTGTTACTTTATTTTTCAGAAAATGTAACTACCAGCATGCATTCTGCAGTGTCTAATTAGATTGGATATGTGATTAAACTTTCTCCCACAAATCTCGCAAATGCAAACATTTGTGCCTAAATGAATGTTCAAATGTGTTCTCAGATCTGCCTTGCGAAAGAAACCTTTACCACAGATCTCGCAGAGCTGCGATTTTTCACCAAGATGTATACTGCGATAATGATAGTCATACTGAGAAGCTCTGTCAAATGTTAAACTACATTGCTGGCACTTGAAAGGTCTCAATATAGTTTCATCGATCTTTTTGGGGATAGACTCTCTTGGCACTGTATCTAATTCATTATTTGCATTTTTTAAGCATTCCACGTGTTTTAACAATACATCCCCAGCATGTATACTTAAGTGATCGTAAAATTCATTTTTATTTATATATCCAGCATCACACACTGGACAAACGAGATTAATAGATTGCATTTGGACCATATCATTTTTACAGGTCTCTTCTGGACTTAGAGTGAATGACATGCTTGCATATTCAGACATGAGAATTTTTTTTAGAAAGACTTTATTGACTTTAAATACAATAATCAAAATTAGAGTCAACAATCCTAGCTTTTAGACATTTGTCTTATTAAACCAGTAACCTAAAAAAGATGTAATATCATTAGCTTGCTACTTATTTACATTTATGTATTCTGTCATACACGGTTTATGATAAACTGCTTCTATTCATATTTACAATGTGATTAGAGTTGCAGTTCAGCAAACGATATAAATCCCATTGAATCGCACACATTAATACGTACATACACATTAACAGCCACAGATGTAGTTACATTGATCTGTGATGATTACAACAAATTTCGTGCTCAATATAAAATTCGCACATTTGTTAAAAGGAATTGTAATGTATCATAACGTTGCTTGTTGCTTTCGGATACATATTATTTAAATATATATAAAAAAAATATACAAAATAGAGTTCATGTATTGGTATCCTTGTTTAAAGCAACAAGACTGATGATCAAGAAGTTGGCAAGACTTCGTCATTCGGTTAGTTGAATTTTCAAAGATGAATTACATACTACGTTTAAGTTTGAACTTATAACAGTTCCCGGAGTTTCACTGTGTTTTAAAGAAATTTGACTATAAGTGGTACAACTGTAATTGTAAATTTGATTACAAAGTAGAAATAGGAATCAGAAGTAATAAACTTGATTCTAAGGTAAACCCAAGTTTTAAATCAAGCACACATTAAATTCTTAATAAATAGTTTTTAAAATGTTGATTGACACATGCTAATGCCCCCATTGTATATCTAAACAGATGATTTGAATGTTTATTTAAATATAATTATATAACTGTATTCATAATTTATTCATAAAATTCTAGGTGTATGAAAAAAAAAATAGATACAATAATGGGAAATTATATTAACAAATTTTTTATTCACAATACTGAGATTTCTAACAATGAAGTGGAAAAAGAAGAAATAAAACATCCATCGCCTATTGATGAAGTAACTGTAGAAAAAGACATCATGCAAACTCCACCAATAATTCATAAAACATCAATTATTGATCCCAGATCAATAACAAGTGGAATAACTCGAACACCAATAGAGGTAATTTTAACATAGATTTCATGCAGATTTTTAGTTATATAATAGTAAATAATATGCAAAGTTTGTGATATCCATAGGTAAATAGTACACCAGTTAGAGTAAATAAAAGATTATCAGCAATCCCAAGACATTTACAAACTGCACAATATTTGGAAACAGACATGGATAAAATAATGCTTTGCTTAACTCCGAAGAAACCTTTCATGCCAAAAATAATGGACACTTCAAAAATACAACTGCCAAAAGTAGTAAATTATTTGTGCCACTACATAGTTTAGAAATTTCAATTTTTTAATGTAATTTGTAAAACTTACTTGACTATTTCAGGTTGAAGATGCAGATATCTTTTTAACACCGACAACTAATAATTTACATGATAAAAAGACAATTACAGATATAGAGGAGGAACGTTACAAAATCTTGGGACTTGATCCCAGATCCCCAGCAGCAGATTTCGACAGAACACCAATTTTATTGCCAAAATCTATAGAACGTTTAAGAGCAAGGTCTCAAAATTATTTGCATAGACATGGTAGTTATGATACAGATATGTTTTGTCAAAAATTTTCATACTGTGAATTGTCATCACGATTCGGTGTAACTGAAATACAAGCTCTGCCTGATTTGACTACATCAGCAACAGAGTCTTTAAACCTGGTTATTAAGAATGACGATGACAAATCCAGTGACTCTAAATCACGATGTTCTAGTTATTCATCTGAAACTGAGTGCATTTCAGCAGGTGAGAAATTACTGTTACTAATTCAAAGTTACTTTAGAATTGGAGATTTTTTTGTATCTAACAAAGAAATATTTATATTACTAGAGGAAAAATTGGAAGACCAGGATGAATTTCAAGAAATCTTGGAACAGGATAAGTGCAATGATGTGCATGTTAATGAAAGTATAGACCAAACAAAATGTATGTTAAGTGATACAATTAAAGTGTGGAAAGATCCATCAGTATTGGATCAACCTCAAAAATTAAAAACAAATGACTCGGACAATGCACAAATTATTGAGGAGAAGATACCGCAAGCACTTAAAGAAGAAGTAATTATAACATTTGATGATGATAGCATAATAGAATTAGCTAATTCAAAAAACGAAAATGCAAAAATCAATGCAGTAAGAAAAAAGAAGAAAAGCCGTAAATCAGACATCAAAATTACAACAGATGAAAACAAATTTTTTAATCTAAGTGATAAAAATAGAAGTGCAAAGGTATTTAATGAATTAACAATTATTCCTACAGAAATGAAAATCCTTATACTTTATTGCAAATTGTTTAAATTTTATTTTCAGGTTCGAACACCACTCGGAATTCGTTCAAATAATGAACAAGTGCAAACATTATTAACAAAGTCACCACAAGTATTTAAAAACAAAGGTACTGTCACAAAAGTATCGCAAGAAAATACCTCACCACACAAAAGATATATTACAAAGTCGAAATTAAATGATATGCAGTGGGATTCAGATTCTACAGTTATTATTTAGAATTATTTTTATAATATAAAAAATTTAGATATAGTTTGCATTTTTTACAAATATCTTTTTAAGAAACTCAAATAATTGTAAAAATGAATTATATACATAATTGTAAATCAATTGCAATAATATGTAGTTATTTAATATAGAACAAATAATCTTTCCAATAAAATTTTTCTTTTTATTATTTGTTTTCATACAAAGTTATGGGAAGAGATTCTTGACGAACTCTTGGTTTTGCCCTCTATCAGGAAGATTCTTCCTACTCTTCCCAGCGCTCAGTTATCCACTTCTTGGCTGTTTCCTGAGTAGCACCGGACCACTCATCAAAGTTATGGGTTTTCCTTATTATTCATTTGCATAGCTGCTCGTATTTGTAACTTGGCTTTATAAATTGACGATTGTAAGTTTTCACTTGGTTGTATCAACTGAGATACGCTAAAAATAATAATATAATAATTATAATTTATTATGAAAGTAATATTTAACATAAAATTAAATACGCACTGTACCTTGGATTTTTTATTACAATCCTTTTTTTCTCATTATCATTTCTTGGTATTAACTTAATAGTTATATTATTTTCTACCTTTTTTTGACTAGAAAATACATTCTTATTTGAGATATCTCGTTTCACTATAGTACTTGTATCAACAATTTGTGGCCTGACAATTCTAACTTTAACATTAGTATTGATAGACTGTCCTTTGTAATTTTTTCTTTTGTTTGCCGTAGAATCTGATTTCGATGTGGTTCTTTGAGAGTTGCTTGCATGAATATTAGCTCCAGTTAAATGACATGCAGTTTGTGATAAAATCGACCCAGCATTTTTTTCATATTCGGATGAGATTGATGATAAACTAGGTTCACATACTGTTCTTGGGTCTAAACTTTGTGGTATACCATCATAAATAGAAACTAATGTTTCTCCAGGATACTGTTGATGGAGTCGCTCCTCTGTCAATGGTAAAGCAGGGGTTCTTTTTCTTCTGTTATACTGTTCTCTGAAAATTGTTATTTAGTTGTAATGTAACAAGCCAAATCTTTTATATTACCAGGCACTAATTTGTTTACATACTTTGGAAGAAATTGATCAACATTGGGATTCAACATATCTTTCTGATTCTTCTTTATACGTATAGCTACTTCTTTTTGACGTTGTAGAAGCTTTTCTTTGGTGTCTGAGATACTTTCAAGTTCAGGTACATAAAAAACATGCAATGAACCACCATAAAAATTTTTACAATCAACGTACCGCTTTGCTATTCTATATGATGTACAACGTGAAACATTATCTTATTAGAAAAATTCAGTTGCATAAGATCACATTAATAAAATATAAAAGGATATAAAACCTTGCACTTTGTATATGAACATATAGCACGTAATACGTTTCTGTAAATTCTTCTGTAGGATAATCAGGTACTATGTATATGTTTTTAATAGTACCATAAGGTTCAACAAGTTTTCTCACTTCTTCACCTAATTGGAGTTTAGGCACTCCACATATCATCAAATGTTTCGATTCATCATTTATTGTATAAACCTGTTACATAGAGCTGGCGTGTCAAGGAAATATTGTAAAGAAAAAACAAAAATAAAGAAGACTACAAAATGAACTGTCTCAAATAAAATTATTTATAAATTTCAATTTACTGTAATTTAAAGGCATTCATTAAACGGTTTTTGAAAAAATACATTACACCATGTTGTGTGTAAAAATACATTGTCAATTTATATTACACCATGTTAAAGTAATATAAGAAAGTAATTTTAAATATCATTTTATTAACCATAATTTTTGTGTAGGATAGGATACAAATTTGCTACCTTTACAGACGTTAATTTTTTCCCTTGCCTGTATAATGGTCGTGTATAACACAGTTTTTGTTGTAGATGATGAGGAAGCTTGATTATGGCACATTTATCCATGATTTATACTTTCTTGTTATATCTTCTATTACAAATTTTACACAACTTGTGTTGTTTTGCTCGAATGTTCGTCGAAAATTTGTAATCATTGCTTCGTGCGACATCTATCAGCAAATTTTGAATTAATGACGAATTTATCTCGTGTTTTTGTAATTTTAGTTAAAATTCCCCAATAAATAATTTCGAATGTTTAGTGTATTATTAGTTATCGCGAAATATTTTTAATAAATAAATTAAAAATGCTAGATTCAGTAAAGCTCTTCCTCGAAAATAATACTAATTCTTACAGGATTAAATAAAATTAAATAAACGTTATTGTAAGAATTTTATTTTATTTATTTTATTGTAAGGATACAAAATAGAAAGAAATAGTAGATCCGGACGTAATATCAAGTATAATATTTCTTGTATATTAAATTCCTAGGATTTTTAAAGTTGAAAATTTTTAAATTCCCTATTAATTTTTGAAATTAAAAATTCGCATTCCGTTGTTAAAAAGAAAAAAAAGAAGAGGACGTTGACTTAATGCGCGTGTACTTCCATTTATTCCACGTGCAAGGTGCTGTCAGTATATGTTTATTGCCGCAATTTATTTACCGAAGCTACCGTCGGAAGTGGATGCGAAAGAAACGGATGTCATCGTCTGAAAGAGTAATGGCGTCCATAGGGGATACACAATTTTCATACTGTCTGCCCGTTGTGTTTCGATTCGCACAAAAGTAAAACGCGAAGTTTTTGCCAGTATTTCACCGACGTAATAACGCAAATAATACTTTCGTGTGCTTCATTTTATTACTTGGAAAATATTTTTTTCTTTTTACATGAATGGTGGAAACAAGTGACATCGTGTAAATATCGTAAATTCAAAGAAAAGAAAAGAGAAAAAAAAACGCGAGAAGAAACATTGAATCTTTCGTTTTTGGCTTGCTCCTTCATTTGCGCAGTTGTGCAAAGACGTGGGCACGTGGCGATAATTAGTGGAACAAAGAGGAAGAATGGAACGGAAAAGAAAGGCGTGTTTCATTACGGAACCACCCAGTCAGACTCATCAGTAGAACTTCTGCTGGCGACCACTGTTGGCTCTAGCTGCACGGGACGTTAGAGCGTATAGGAAGAGAAACTGGAGTGACTACTAGCGACATAGTTGTTAGACATCTGGCGGTGGCGGGCTGAACTGCCGCCACTCGCTCGGTCCACGCACGTTCGGGAGATGTGACAAGCGTTTCGCAGTGCAACATCATCGACGGATATTTGTTCACAATTAATGAGCAGGTTGTTTATCAATGTTTGTAAATAAGGCTTCGCTTCCCATTCGAAAAACCGAGGGTTTTCAGTAATTGTTGTTGAATTCATCGCACCCTCCCGGAACATAATTCGTATAACCTTTATTAACATTTCGTTGCTGATAGAAATAGGTTTTATACCTGTTTATCATATACTTAACTACCGTGCTATATCATTGAGAGGAATTTCGAACTTTTAACAGTAAAAGCAAAAGAATACCTTTGTTAGAAGAAATTCGAGCGACATTTTCACATATTGCGAAAAATTATTGTTGATTTATTGAAATTTACCCAGTCTTCTTCTCTTAACGCGATAAATTGTGCAAACAGTCAAGTCAGAATTCAATTGTTAGATAATCTAACAGGCTATGGCATGCCATATGTGAATTGAAGTTGTAACTTGGAAATCTGTCACATGTAACATTAACAAAGAATAAATATTGTCACAGCTATTTTGTATAAAGAATTTTGTAATAAGGAATGTATTTTTTATTTACAGAATCAATAACGAGGAATGTATTTTGTGTTTGTTTACAGAATTCACAACTGCTGTTATGTCTGCAAATACTCAATTTGCAAATCCCCCGCCGGCCATAAGTTTACCTAATATGTCTGTGCCACCTCCTACAACTCCAAATTTGTCAGCTCCACCACCTAATTTGACTACCATAAACACATCTGGAAGTTACCAACATCGATACACCAACCACAGAGATGGAGCAAGGGGTTTCTTTAAACCATTCAGACCTTATCATGCACCTAAAATTGTTGCGGCTGGTCAAGATACACTACAAGATGAATTTGATGGGAAAAGACTTAGAAAATCTGTTATGCGCAAAACTGTGGACTATAATTCTGCTATTATAAAGAGTTTGGAGGTAGGATCTTCAGGTTGATTTCTGGAATTTCGTAAGTCAAGCAATGAATAATAATATTGTCTATTTTGTATGTAGAATCGAGTATGGCAGAGAGATTATAGAGATAGACGTGCCCTTCAACCAGATGTGATGTATTATCCTGATCTACTTCCACCACCCAGTTATGTTGATAATCCAATAAATGCAGTTACTACAAGATTTGTAAAGACTGCAACAAATAAAATGCGTTGTCCTATATTTTGTATGGCTTGGACACCAGAGGGAAGGCGTCTTGTCACTGGTGCATCCAGTGGGGAATTCACCTTATGGAATGGTCTTACCTTTAATTTTGAAACTATTCTACAGGTATTTTTTACTTTTTATTGTATCTTTTCTTCTAGTAATTAAATCGAATGTTATTTAATATCGTTTCGCACCTATTATGACCTTGCAATATTGTTAAATGATCAATTAGTATTGTTTTATTATCAATTTATGATTTTGTGATTTCAATGAAAAATGATATGTATAAATAAGAAACTCTGAACCAAATTTCCAAAAATTAAAAATTAGATTTCCGTTGTGTCAATTTCTCTTTAGAATGTACGTAAATTTCAGATATATTAATCAAACATATGATTTTTGTCTGTTTAGGCACATGATAGTCCAGTGAGAACAATGGTGTGGTCACACAATGAGAGTTGGATGGTCACGGGAGATCATGCAGGCTATGTGAAGTATTGGCAGAGCAATATGAACAACGTCAAGATGTTTCAGGCGCACAAAGAAGCGATTAGAGGACTCAGGTATACCATCCACCACACTAGTCCTTACGTCTCTTGCGCCACTGTTATCGATGATCCGTCCATCCTTGCTGTAGTTAAGATATTGGACATGACTCTCATTCTCTTCCTTTTCTGGTTTTTCAACACTTTTGTTTTCAAAACATCACTTCTTGTATGGGTACACAGGTGATTTCTAGAATTTTTTATAAATTGTACTTGAAAGATTTACTGATATTTGATATCTTGTATAAGAGATATTTCATCTTTGATAAAAATACATTCCCTATGGCGATATTCACATTGCTATAAACTGATTTTTTTTTTTCTTATTAAAGTGTTCTTATTACATTTAATTTTGATATTTAATTGTCACATTTAACTAGGCTTTATATTAAAAAAGAAAAGATTTGATGTGCTTTAATACCATTATAAATACAATCACAAGTAGCTGCAGATGTTTTTGCTTGATTAAACTTTTTATTAAAGTTAAATAACCAATAGTTTCTCAAAACTGTGATAACTTTTTACATTTCCGTAAATCGTAATAATTCAAGGTTGATCAGCAAGGATAGTGTAAATTTCTCTGCTAAATATATTGTACGTGTATATTAACATGAAACTTGTTACCTGTATTCATAGAGTCTTAGGGACCTAAATGAATCTACACGGTCCACCAGATTACGATAGTATAAACTTATTATTTTTACGTAGTAAGGCTTGGAAAAAAAAAAAAATAAAACAAATTGTAGGAAAAAAGAAATTAGGTCCTTATGGCTCATAGTTTATGGAATTTATATGGTCAGATCATTGGGCAAGATGTGTATATTTAGAATGAAGAATAAACAAAGAAATATACAGCAATACCTAGTCGAGATTCCCATGGAATTATAATAAAAATAAATATCCTCTGTCCTTCTTTACATCATCCAAGTTTTCAATAAAGTTAAATAAAGACAGTTACAGTACCATATGTCTCTGAAAATAAAAATAAAGTATTTTCTTTTGGTCTGTATCACTTGTGCCCTTTTGCAGATGAGAGAGAGAGAGAGAGTAACAGAGAGATATAACGAATTTCATGTACACTTCGGACATTTTTTTTGTGCAATAAATGTTGAACTTTTGAAAAAATATTACTCTTGGTATATCACTCGGTAGTCATGTGGCATCAAAAAGAGATTCTACTTTCATGACAATGGAAAAGTTTGTTGCTTGATCAGCAATGAATTTTGTTTGAGTGCCAGATATGACTGTCGAAGATGGTTTTTTGTTTATTTACAATATTTACACATAGTTCTTCCTTTTATTACTGATGTCTGTCTATTCCTTGAGACGAATTCAAAGTAACAGTCCGCTACGCGTGTTCTTAGACTACATTATTGATATGTGAATAATTTTTGAAGCTGACCCAATTTATTCATGTATTTTTACGCGTTGTCATACATATTTTCACACATATATAATGTATATTTAACTTAGAAAATTTCATACATGAAGAGGATATTAGCAATCATATAATAGATAGTAGCTTGTTATGCATTTCATTTAAGTAATTTTTTTTTGAAAATTATTCTTTACAGGCTCGTTAGTTAATTTCAATTTCTACATAATATATTTAGGACTCATTAAGGATGCATGTGTAGATATACAAATACATAATTTATTTAGCAGATGGTACTATAAAAAGAAGAGAAATATTTATAATATTCTTTGCTTGGTCATACATTTGTGTATATATTTAAACATGTATTGCATGTGTAGTATTTATTTAATAAACAAAATGACAAATCAGTAATAAATGTAAGCTATTATATGCTCTAACTTCAATTTCTAACGATCATATTTTGATGTCATATCATAATAATGTCCGTAAGGTGTACCATATGTTTGAGGTGTTCTATTGAATAATAATAAACTTTTCATATTCTATCTCCTTCCACTTTGAATATATTGCATTTGTACAAAGATAGAACTTCAATAAAGTTAATAAAGCTTAATGTGTAATCAATCTTTCATCATACTATATTACTATTTTATTATCTATTATTTTATACATGTGCCTACATGAAATAATAAATGCAAAATGTGTATTATACGTCTTATGATGTTGTGGTACTTGTTTCATTCAAAAAATTCTCATTGTGAGCATTTGCAAATAAAGAATCACTCTATAAATATATAACAGCGTATTGTTTGAATATAACACTTGTTTTTTGGGTGGGTAGTTTCAGTCCAACGGATCACAAATTGGCAACATGCAGTGATGATGGAACAGTCAGAATTTGGGACTTTCTTCGATGTCATGAAGAACGAATTCTCAGGGGTACATTATTTATTATATAACATTGGAATAAAAGTATTTTTATTTATTTTTTTATTTATTACTCATAGCTTCAACAAGTAACTAATGTATCACTATTGGTACCAAACTGTAATAAATTTGAAATTCATCTAATTATTGTTTAGGTCATGGAGCTGATGTGAAGTGTGTACACTGGCATCCACAAAAAAGTCTAGTCATCTCTGGAAGCAAAGACAATCAGCAACCAGTGAAATTATGGGATCCAAAAACTGGTCAGTCTCTTGCAACGTTACATGCACATAAGTCAACAGTTATGGATGTTAAATGGAATGAAAATGGAAATTGGCTAGTAACCGCATCACGGGACCATTTGCTCAAGTTGTTTGATCTTCGAAATTTAAGTCAAGAAGTTCAAACATTTCGTGGTCACAAAAAAGAAGCTTCTAGCGTCGCATGGCATCCAAGTCACGAGGGTCTATTTTGTAGCGGTGGTAGCGACGGAGCTATTTTATTTTGGCACGTTGGGTATGCTTCACCAACTTTCCTTTTCCTTTTGTAATATTATTTTTTATTTATAATTACGTTGTTCATATTATAATTAATTTTTAGAGCTGACAAGGAAGTGGGCGCGATTGAACAAGCTCATGACAGCATAGTCTGGACATTAGCTTGGCATCCGTTGGGACATATTTTGTGTTCCGGTAGCAACGATCACACTTCAAAGTTTTGGACGCGGAACAGACCTGGTGATTTAATGAGGGACAAGTATAATCTCAATACCTTGCCAGCAGGATCGGCTGGTGTTGATGATCATGAAATTGGTACACAACAATAAGAATATTGTTATTAGTATTAAGTTGCTTCATAAATTGTATTTCCAATAGAGTAAATTTTTTACTTATACGAATGAAACGGCGGGTCGAATTTATATAATAATTTAATGTTCAGGAAATTGGATCTTGTACTATTGTTTTGACTATTTTATAGCTGATGAAGCAGCTGTAATACCTGGTATGGGACCAGAAGACAGAATCAATGCCGATGGCGAGCCAGAAGATAAAAGTGGAGGTATTCCTGGTTTGGACTTGGATCATGCAGTCGATGAAGGAAAGAAATTTGCTAATAAAAAAGTCCCATATAGCAAACCGATTCCAAGGAATTTTCAAGCTCAATGGAACGAGATGGAGGCTGAAGATATGGAGCAGGTAGAAGCATTAAATGCATTTGTGAATCAATTGATTGAAACTACGCCAGGAGCAGTGCCGTTGAATGAAGTGACGCCTAATGGTATTATACTATACGGAAAAATGATTCCTGTCGAACGTAAGTATTTCTTAGTGTTAACAGAAATATTCGGTATCGTAATTTCAAATAAAATTGCAAAACTATTGAAATCGTTGCTAATGTTGCAGCTGGCTCGAAGTTAGCAGAAGCAATCAGCAAAGGGAACGATGCCATAAATAAACTAGTATTCTCTGGAGAAATAGAGGAGTTACGCGACGTTGTGGGTCCACCGGATAACATGGACGATTCTGAAGAATATTTGCAAGACGACGGCGAAATCGATTATTCCAAAGTCCCCGACATCGAACTTCCTCCGCCTTTGCCCAGTTCCAAGTTTGCACAGAATCCTGAACTGCTGAAAGCGTTGAACCGCGGTGGAAAACGGAAATTTGATCAACTGATCGGTTGGAGCGACGGTGGAGCCAGTGATAGAACGTCGAAGATTCACCAACCGGTCTTTGGTGGAGTGATGACGGAGGACTCGCAATCGAGCGATACCGACTTGAGGTATACCGGAACAAAATCGAACCAAAACTCCAACGAGAGCAACTCTTTCCATAGTGGACACGACGAAGATCTCAGGAAGCTTCCTCACGGTGAAAACACCCGAAATGCGAATCGCGATGAGGACTTACGGTTTAACATATCCAGCGGACCGGGAAGGCCTAGTTCTCGTTCCGATTACGACGTAAGAAGTAATTACGCGGATAAGGATTTCAGAGGTCCACACGGATTTTCTTTGAAGAAACCTTTGGACAACGATATTTACGAGGACAGGGACCGGGATGGTAATTCGCGGTGGGACGACGAGAAGTCGATGAACGATGGCTCCAGAAAAGGAGACAGTGGTTTTTCAGGGAACTTTGACAAACGCGACAACATGCCGTTGGGCATAGTCTCTGGCATAAGTAACAGCATACCTCATTTAGGCAACAGCATATCTCACATGTCGAGCCACCACAATATGCAGAATATTAATCCCAACATGACCCCCCCGATTCCAAGTTTAGTGCCACATCCGAACATGTCTCAGCATCCTATGCAGAATAAACCGTTGCACCCTGGTATGCAAGGAATTGACACTCCCATGCATATGATGCACCATCCTAACATGCATCCCGGCTTTGGCCCTAATGGGCCGCCACCCGGCAACTTCGGCCCTAACTTTAGACCGCCGAATGGCAACTTCGGACCAAATCAACATTTTAGACCGAGCCCGTTGCCTCCGTTCGGACCAAACCAAGGACCATTCGGTAACAACTTTCAAGGTCTGCCGAATTTTCGCGGGCCAAACTCTGGCCCGCCAAATTTCGACCGACCGGGTTTCGGCCCCGGTTTCCGTGGTCAAAACCCCGGCCAGAATCCGCCGAATAATTTCAACTCGAACTTTGGTAATTTCGGAAATAAACTTGGTCCTAATCGCGGTATGAACCGAGGTCCCAACGACAATAACATGGGAAGAATGGGAAGAAGCGGGTACAACAACCGCGGCAGGGGACGCGACGGCGATCAACCACGAGGAATTCGAGGAAGAGATAATTATTAAGAAGTGATTATTAACGGAACGGAAGTGTTTGTATGTTATGTGTACGTTAACATACTGCCGTTCGTCCATGCCAGTTCTACTCGTGCTGGATTGTACAGTTGATCGATAACAAATTCTACATAGGATGGTGGTAACCTGTGAAAGCATTGCGAGTGTAAAATCGACGATCCATGTCGGAAACGTTGCGAGCCATTTTATACTCAGCGTTAGAAGGAAAAATTCGGAAACGAGCGTTCGAAAATCTAGCGTGCTTGAATGAAAGTATATATTTTCTTTTCTCCGATGGGACTTTATTTGGTGAGAGAACAACGTCCGTTCCCCTCTCCCCTTTCCTCCCCCCTCCCCCAGAAAAAGCGACTGATTATCAATACTACAGATGGCTAGATTTCTAAATATTGCGAATGAATTCGTGTCGAATGCAACTACAACCTCTTTTATCCCCGGCTCGTGATACGCGTATAGTATCCAAGCGTGGCGAATCTATGTCGCGGATATTGTAATATATAAAGTATAATCAATAATACACCGATGTAATTTCGATTTGAAAAGGAAAAAAAAAAAAAGAAAAAAAAGGAAAATGGACTTAAAAAAAAAAAAAAGGAAAAAACAACTGTTCACAAGCTGCCTTGCGAAAGAATTTTTCTTGTTCCGAAAGATTTCGAGAATTGAGCGCGCTGGAGTAGAATAGAGAAGCATGTGAAGCATGTTGAACGTTTCATAATTGTTGCTGGTCGTCGAGAGAACTGTGAACCAGAACAGTTTACCTATCAATTATTAATAAAAATGAATTAAGATGCAAAAGTTCGATTTGGTCAAAATTTTGTCCCAGATTTGATTTATAGATACACATTAGGCATAGGTTTAATTTAAATATATATACACACATCGACACACATACAAATATAGTTTAAATGTATGATGCATAAATATATATTCTAATTCTATCGTGCATCGAGTTGCATTTGAAAGATTTTTTGTTTCTTTGAATACATAATTCTTATGATGTTAATCCCATTAACATACATATATTCTTGATGTTTCGTTCATGCCATTCTATACATGCCAATCTATACATATATTCTTGATGTTTCGTTCATGCCATTGCTTTACTTTCGACGTTTGACAACTCTATGTTGAGCAACGACTAACCTCGTGTTATGATTCCTTAAAGTTGCATAAAACTGACAATGGGTAAAAAAGGGAAAATAGGAGGCAGTAATTTAGGAAAAACCTTGATCAAGGATCGTTTCAACTCGTCAAGAAATAAGAGAAATGTTAATTCGTCCATGGTAAAGTAGTTTCGTTCGTAGTTCATAACCTATTCGCTTCGTCGTATACGAGAAAGAATAATCTTCAACAATGTATTTTTTTTTTTTATTAGCTTCATACTGCCGAGTTAAACGATGGTTACGACTGGGGACGTCTTAATCTTCAATCTGTTACGGAAGAAAGTTCCTTTCAAGAATTCCTCTCCACTGCGGAGTTAGCAGGGACCGAGTTTCATGCAGAGAAATTAAACATCCAGTTCGTTAATCCAAAGAGCGGCATCGGGTTACTCTCGAAGGACGAGAAAGCAAAAGTATTGGAGTCGCAGCGGAAGAACAAAGCTCTCCTGAAAATACCAAGGAGACCAAAATGGGACAATTCGACTACAGCCCACGAATTGCAAAACAAAGAGAGAGAAGAATTCTTAGAGTGGAGACGTTCTCTTGCTACGTTGCAAGAGGTAGAAGGATTGATGTTGACACCTTATGAAAAGAATTTAGAATTTTGGAGGCAGTTATGGAGAGTAGTAGAACGCAGTGACGTTATTGTACAGATAGTTGATGCGAGAAATCCGTTGCTCTTTTACTGTGAGGATTTGGAGGTGTATGTTAAAGAAGTAGATCCCAGAAAGATGAATGTCATACTGATAAATAAAGCAGACTTTTTAACGGAGGAACAACGACAAGCATGGACAAAATATTTTACAGACATCAATTTGACGGTTGCATTCTTCTCTGCAACATTGGCAGCTGAGAATGAAAAGATGAAAGATATAATAGAGGAAGAAGATTCTGAAGACAAACAGGATAGTGAAATAGAGGATGATAGTGATGTATCTTCATACACTTCAGATTTTGCTTCAGAAAGTGAATATGAAAGTGCAGATGATGGTAGTAATAATATAATTGAAAATGTAGGGGAAATAAGCTCTAAGAGATCTAGTGAATATAATTTCAATGAATTAGAAAATTCAGTAGAGAAATTAGATGAGAAAAGTACAGAAAACAATAATAAGATAAGGAATTCATCAAAATTGTTAAGCAGAGATGAGTTAGTATCATTTTTTAAAACAATTTACAAGAGTGAAACGTATGTGAAAGGAATCACAACAATTGGTTTAGTAGGCTATCCAAATGTAGGTAAAAGTTCCACAATAAATGCCTTATTGTTGGATAAAAAAGTATCGGTGTCTGCTACACCAGGTAAAACAAAACATTTTCAAACACTGTTCTTGGGGAAGGATTTACTTCTGTGTGATTGCCCTGGATTAGTAATGCCTAGTTTCGTTTGTACAAAATCAGAAATGATATTAAATGGTGTACTGCCAATTGACCAAATGAGGGATCATGTACCTCCAATCACATTATTAGGTACTTTAATACCAAGACATGTTATAGAAGATCTTTATGGAATCATGATACCTCCACCGCTAGAAGGAGAAGATTCTAATCGTCCACCAACGGCAGAGGAAATTTTAAATGCCTATGGATGTATGTACTCGTGTATTCCTGTATATAAGAGTACATGATAGTTTGTATAAGTGATTTATTATCTATTTTTTTCTTTTTTTTCTTATAGATAACAGAGGTTTCATGACACAAAATGGACAACCAGACAATCCACGCTCAGCGCGATATCTTTTAAAAGATTTTGTAAATGGTAGATTGTTGTACTGTGTTGCACCACCAACAATAGAACAGGAAAATTTTCATACGTTCCCTCCGCGAAGAAGAATAATTTCTGTGAATAAGCATTTGCCGCCTAGAACAGTGCGTGTGAATAAGGGAAATAAAATTACATCTGAAGATTTAGATAAAGTATTTTTTCAAAATAATACTTCAAATATACATGTAAAAGGAGTAATTGGAAAAATGCATGGCTCGTACCGAGCTGATTCAAAGTACGTAACATTATTGTATATTTATTATTTGATAAAGTCATCCTTGTATAATTTTTGACAATAATTGTTCGTATATAATAATAAGAGCGTGTATACGAATTTTGTTTCTAAAATATTTTGATAATTATCGTAATAATTTTTTCAGCAATATTGAATCAGTAACTGGTACCACACAAAATTTGTTGCTTGAAGAAAAACCGTGGAAAAAGATCAATAAACATTCAAATAAAAAGAAACGTGAAAAAACGAGAAGATTGTACGCCCATCTTGATCAACATTGATTTTACGAATATTTATTAATGTATTATGAGAATTGAAGGCCTTTTCGCTATATAACAGCGAATCGTAATATTTCGTAATATACAAGCCTCTGAATTTATAAACGCATCAGAGACTCATATAAATTCTATGTACCACAAATATTCTAACAATGAAATACATACGCATATAAGAATAGTTTGCTGTTGTACTTATATGTGTATATATTATAAAATTAAAATATTTCATAATTTGTATTCTTTATTTTTCAATCTTTTTTAATCCCTCTAATACTAGTGTTTCGAAAATCGGAACGACTCCAGTAATTTTATTTCTGTATATCTTGCCATGAATTACAGATATAGTATGGCAGGTCTCTAAAACGATCTCCGTGGAAAGCAGTATTTCGTTAAATAGGAAGCGCGGATCAAATTTTTACTTGTTGCGAAAAAGTGGAATTCGCTTCACATGATCTGAGTCAGAGAATGTGGTGGTACATTTATAACGTATAATTTAGTTTGCTTTTATAACTAAAGTCGTTGATGAACACCAAGTTCTTGGTATGCAGCATGTTATTTAATAAAACAGTACCGTATGCAAGATTGTTCTTGCAAATTTGGACTCAAATTCGTGAAGTAGTTCGTCTATATCGTTATCCAAGTCCTCACTGTTTGCTAGCTGAAAAAAAAATATATTTCTTGATTAAAAATAATTACAAAGTAATATAACAATGACTTCAATGAAATCTGAAATTACCACAGTGACTAATTCACAAATGAGAAATGATCCAACTGTAGCTTCTTCGTGATTATCCTGGATGTCAATGTTAATCAAATGTACTGGTTGACTATCCTCCTGAGTTCTAGATTCCATGCATTCAATTACTTGATCATAAACGCGCTCTTCACAAGTGATTAAAATGTCGAATTTGTCCTTGGATAACTGAAATCGTTCTGGTTTGGGCTTTATTCTACGGTTTCTATCCAGCATGTGTAATAAACCGTTTTGCGTATAACTAATGTCGTGGTTAAGGAATTTTAGTTTTAATTATTTCATGAGCTTTATTATACTTATCAAAGAGATAATAACGTGAAAGAATAAAAATGTAAAAAAATAATTATTTCCCAAATTCTCGCAAATGTTCTAAAAAAAGAGGAGACTCATTTATTTAATACAAAGGATACTATTGCTTGTCTTTTGATAAAAGATCATTATATATTTCATCATATGAAGTTCCAAAGTCATATATGTTTGGACGATCAGGTGCATTTCCAGGAAGCTTAACTTTATCACCTGTTCCAAAAGATTTTACGTTGAATCCCTTTTTACTGAAACAGAAGAAACAGGAATATCCATTTGTTCAATATCTTATGTACTTAACAATTTGGTTACTATTAGGATTGATTACCTCAAGAAGGCATGAGCTTCCATGCTTCTATTCATATTGCTAGAACATATTACGGCTACGCTTATGGAATTTGGTGTTGGCATCGTTCCAAAATTGTTTACCGATTTAAAAAAAAAACAATCAAATATATTAAAAAGCGTAATGTCACTTAACCTTAAGGGTTATTACGCTGCCTGTCACATCCGGTGCATCTGTTAACGTTACATAAAAATTAATATAAAATTTGTTCGTCGTTCCTTACAACGTTAGGGTTAGAAAAAGGATTCGAGATCGACAATCGCGTATAAGCTTTGGAAAATTATATGATTAAAATGATTACCAAGCGTCACTTACTTGTCGCCTTCCCATAGTAAAATTCGTAATGAGAGTTTTATATACACTATCTCGTGTTTAATAGTTGAACAGTGACATCTGCGTTCACACGACAAGCTTGATCGACACGACATCTTACGGAACTTTGCATCACGCGTTCTGAAATACCGACTTTGTAAAAAATCATTGAAATGCAAAGTCTATTCAGTATATTTGGGTCTGTGTTGTCCGTGGCAGAGACGAGGTATGTAAATACAAAAAACATCCAATATATTTTTTTATCTTATAATTTCGGGGTCCTAGGATCCCCTTATCATTTTCGTGTCACATTCTGTCGTATCGATTCAGGCAGGTTTTGCATCGCAGCACTACTGGTGATGAGAATTAAAATCAAAAAATATGGACAGTGTTGCCAGATCTGTTTGCTGTGATCGCAGATGAGGTGCATATATGAATAGACCTCGCATACAATATATTTTTTCGATCCACGATTGGGGGCCCCCTTACCATTTTTGTATCACATCCTGTCGTACCGATTCAGACAAGTTTTGTTTTCGGCGCACGCAGCGTAGTTCATGGTATATGTTAAATTTTTAACGGTCAGCGCTGACGTCACAAATCAGCTTCAAACCCGCCAGTTTGACGCGCTTCGGACAAGTCTGTGCGAATTGTAGGTAAAGTTAATCGCAAAAGATCGGGATTGTACGAAATTTCGCGTTGTAGTACTGTACTACTTTTCTCTACGTTCTAACCTAATTTATCGTAACGTGTGGTGTAAAGTATTCCGAACACGGTGACGAGCTCAAGTCGAGTTAACCAAACATGCATTCGTTCCGTTCATACGCGACATACGTGCGCGATGATAAAAATGACGATGATACTGCATGGGGGAAGACATCGTGTTATAATCAGATGATGAACGTTATTTCTTTTTCGTAACAGACGTACGAAACGTGAAACGTCAGTCGTAAACAGTCTCTCGAGAAGGAAGTGCGTGTATGTGTACGTGAGGAAGAAACGAGTCGTTTTTAGACATTTTTCACCAAGGAACCTGCCAGAGTAGTTTCAAGACAGCGATGCGGTGAGTGAAAAATCAACGAATAAGACAATTAACCGCATAAAAATGTTATGTTATAATTTTATACATACATATTGCATGCATTGTATTTTGTATATCCTACAACTATACTGTATAAATTCAGTGCCTCAAGCATCGATGCGCGCGCAACTGCCCCCCTCTCTTTTGCTATCGATTTCTATATCGATATTACTTTGAAATCGAGAATTTTAAACTGAGAATTTTAAAATTGAATTTGAAATTGTGCATCCGTTTTAAATTATTGAATAGGCATCGCGCGAATTTTATCGTGTATTTTTTTTTTTAAACGTGTCGTTTATTTCACGCTTGAAAGTATAATACAGCGTTACGTGCGTATATACATACATATTTGGATAACAGAAAGGGAGAAAAGACAAAGTATTTGAACAAATGTTTTCGTTAAATTACACAATGTCGTACAACCGCAAATTTGTTGCAAAATCGCGAAATAACAAACGGCGTCGGTAATGAAAATTGCGGGTTCCGGGATGGAATTAAGGCGGAGCTCGGGTCCCGATCTCGATAAGCCTTTAATCTTTGCGATCAACCAGAGTCCTTCGGCTCTTTTTCATTTCTCCAAGTCGAGTGTCTCTCTGTTCGCCAACCATTTACACCGTTTCATTTACGTTTGCTTGTCCGCCAACAATTACGGGATTGCCTCGAACGCGAGTGGAAACTCAGGATATTGAAAAGTTAAAAAAATTCAAGCGCTCGGAAATTTAGAAATTCAAAGGCTTCAAATTAAAAATATCACACAGTATCGGACAGAAAAGAAAAAAAAGAAAAAAAAGACTTCCTTATCTCGAGGAACAGCGAAAGCTAAAAGAGTAGTTTGAAATGTAAATATATTCGAAAAATTTCGGCAAAGATTCGAATGAAAAGTCAAACAAAGACGATGAGATCTACAAAGGACGAGGTTCAAATGCGCTCGTTGCGCGCGCTCCTCAAATTGCTGCTTTTTTAAGCTATTCGATGACAACTTGATTAAGAAATTGTCCCAATGAAAAGCGGCAATTGTTGCGACACAGAAACGATCTTCAATCTGCATCCGTCTTTTAAATCTCTTTCTTCATCAGCCGTCTGTCCCTCCTGGCTGGATTGCTGCTACTCTTTTCGTCGTCGTTTGCGTCGTTGAGCAAACTGATCGACTCGTTTTCCTTTTTCTATTGTTCTCAAATGGATTTCGTTAGCCGCATACTTTCGTGTGTCATCATCGTGGACGGAAATCTGTCTGTTGATCGACCAACGAAACCTTTGAATCGTATAAAACGAATTTCACTTTCATTATATCCCGTCTACAAATTCATGTTTCTGCAAACATAGATAGTACTGGAGTTCAAAAAGTGTGGTTAATAAAAATTAATTAAAAATTAATGGAGTTTAAAAAAAATTGAAAAAAAATTTTTTTTACATTAAAAAAATTTAAGGAAAGTTAATGGAGTGTGGTTAATAATAATAATTAATTTAAATTAATTAAAAATTAATGGAGTTTAAAAAGTGTGGTCAATAATAATTAATTATTAAACGAATAACACTCGTACGGTCGTATCCAGTTATTAAATAAAATTAATAGGTATTATTAATTATTATTCAACATCACCAGAGTAAAATTAACTTAATTGGGACAAAAAGTTGCGACTAACCGTTGATAGATTTATCTTTCAACCGAAGGTTGCTGTAGAAAGCCGAAGCTTATTGTGGATTGCACGTAGCTATGACGTAAGAGTGAGGTAACAAGAAAAAAAAAAAGAAAAAAAAACGTGGCTTTAAGAAAGAAACTTCAAGTTTGCTTGAAATGAAGTAGAATCTTTTCCCTACGGTATATAACTCGACCCTAAACCATTATTTTTCGAACATATTTCCATTTATATGGGCTCTGATCATTTTTCAAATCTTTTTCTCTCACATTTTATCAGATCAGTTAATAAATGACACGCAGTTTCATTCGCATTTGCGTCTTATCGTCGGATCGTCGAAAGGAAATGGCACGACCAAGTGGCGGTGAACCTCGTTCCCGTGCATTATTACCTCACGCACGTTGTCCACCAACGGCCAGTTATCGCGTATCCTTGTAAATTATTCCGCGTGTGTTGCGCGAAGACGGATGTCCTTCTGACTTATGGATATTGATGAGGGACGTTCCTCCCAGCGTGAGCCATCTCGCTGACGTTCGACGCATTGTTGTCTGCATAAAATGCCCGATCGAGGCGTCAGTCGCGCGTTGCAGCCCTCCCCTCCCCCCGTTAAATTACAATCGAAATTACGGGCCGAGCTTACTCCTCGAATATCAATCAATTGCTCGGCAACCTCGTGCCTCTTATATTTCTATTCCTCTCCTCTTATCCTATCCCTTGCAATCTGAAATTGAAACTTTTCATTTTTTTTCTCTCTCTCTCTCTCTCTCTTACGATTTAACCACGCTCTTGCGCTGGCAACTGATTGCGGACCATAACGAGTGACCGAACCGTACACAATAAATTCGTCGCTTTCTTCTTGAACTCGTCGGTACGATATCACTGGATAGAAATTATTGAGAAGTAATTTAACAAATTTATTATTTGTCTTGCCTGGGTTATACTTAAATATACTTAAAGTTGAGAAAATATTGCATATTTTGGGACAAAAAATTCTCGACGTGCGTGGCACGTTATTCTAGATTAACCACGTTGCGCTGGCAACTAATTGCGGACCATAACGAGTGACCGAACCGTAGTCGCTTTCTTTTTGAACTCTTCGGTACGATATTACTGGATAGAAATTATTGAGAAGTAATAGATTTATTATTTGTTTTGCCGATTTTGTTTTACTTAAATATATAATATAATAAATATAATCAAATTTTAATATAATAAATATAATCAAATCTAGTAATATAATAAATATATTTTGTTATATATTTTATATTTTATTTTACTTGAAACTGATTATATAAAAACTTTACTTATTATTATATTTATATATAATAAAATATATTTTATTATACATTTTGTTTCACTTGAAACTGAGCAAATATTACGATTTTGGTACAAAAAATTCTCGACGTTCACACGGCAGAATTATATACATATATCGTCAAGATCATTCACAACGATCGAAAACAAATTCGAGAGATTCTACGAATTCAACGTTTTCGATGTCGATTCTTCTTCGAGGCATACCGATCGAGGACAGATCGTGACGCGAATCGTGACAGCACGTTCGACGACGTTTCGCGCTTTCACGCGGGATCGTCGAGCGAGTCTGATTGATATCCTTGATCGATTGGAGGACACTGGACCGAGATGCGGTGTGTTTCCTGCCGGGGGAAACTGTCGGTAACCACTTCCGGCACTTCTGTCACTTTCATCGCGCGCCTGGATATCAAGCTTTGTCCTAATATTATTAATTTTATATTTTATATATAAAATATACACATATATATATTATATTATATATTATAATATTTCATAACATTATTATAAATTTTTATCGTGCGTTTCTTTCTGCCTGAATGAATTTGACAAAACGTGATGTAAATCTACTTTTGACGTACGTGCACATACCTAATTAAACAGTTTAATCAGATTCGATTTTGTCAAAATAAATTCGTAAAATATCTCTCCGAAAATCTGTCTAAAAAAATGTACACGAATGCATAATCGTTCGTCCAGTTGCATGTATAAATAGTAGATAAATATATATAAATATAAAAATATATAGTACTGTACTATTATATAAATATATAATAGTGTATTATAGTTTTAATTATATAAATATCTTAATATTCATATTTATAATTATAGTTAATTATATGAATATATTAATATTTATATAAGTTTATCTATACTAATATATTATAGTATAATATAGTATAATATATTATAGTACATTATAGTATAATATACTACTTAATATGGTAATATATTATAGTATAATATACTACTATATAAATATATTAATACAATATATATTAATACTAAACTATTACATAAATATATAAGTAGTACATAAGTACTGATAATAGACAAATAGTGTACAAACAGTGATTATAAAATTTATTATATACGTATCTAATTAAACAGTCTAGTTAGATTCAAAGACGAGTGAAGAACGACGTGTCCGCAATCAGAAACAAATACTAAAAAAATTCGTCGTGAGACGTCTCTCTGAAAATCTGTCTGAAAATGTATACGAATGCAGTACACGTACACCTAATAACAGAAATATATACGTATTACTTACTGGACACCTCTAATATTTATCCTTATTACGGTTCGCGCCACGAACAATATCTATTTTTCTTCCCCAGCTTTCCACACTGAGAATTGTCTCGTGACACCTGGAGATCTCAGCTGAGCACGTAAAGTGTAAACACTACTGCACAACCTTCTCTCCTCTCTCTCTCTCTCTCTCTCTTTCTTTCTCTCTTCCACTCAGCGAGATGCTGGGGCAACGTCCTATCAAGGTTGCGAATGTTCACGTGTATCGACGAACTTCCTTAACCCGCCAACTATCATTTTCGTGGCGCGGCGCAACAATCCTCTTCGTTAAGGTCGTTTTATAAACCAGTTCTGACCATGTCTTCACCAGATGGAATACGGCAGTTCCGTTTAAATTATAAATAGATTATAAATACGCAACTCGACTGCGTGACTGATCGTGCATTTCATCTGCAGTTTTTACACAGATTTTCAGAGAGATTCGTTTTACGATTTATCGTTCATTTTTCATTCTTTTGAATCCAACTTGTAGGATTGTTTAATTACGTACGTATAAATGGATTTTGTACATACGTTATTTAGTTTATTACTATGTAATAGACATTTATATATTTATACGTCTGCATGTAGTATATTTATACTTTTTGTAAACACGTTATGTAATAGATATTTATATATTTATACGTATAGATATATTATATTTTTACTTTTCGTAAATACGTTATTTAGTTTATTACTATGTAATAGATATTTATATATTTATACGTATATATATAGTACATTTATACTTTTTGTAAACACGTTATTTAGTTTATTACTATATAATAGATATTTATATATTTATACGTATATATATAGTATATTTATACTTTTTGTAAACACGTTATTTAGTTTATTACTATGTAATAGATATTTATATATTTATACATATATATATATATATATATATATATATATATATTTATAGTATATTTATACTTTTTGTAAACACGTTATTTAGTTTATTACTATGTAATAGATATTTATATATTTATACGTATATATATATAGTATATTTATACTTTTTGTAAACACGTTATGTAGTTTATTATTATGTAATAGGTATTTATATATTTATTCGTATAGATATATTATATTTTTACTTTTCGTAAATACGTTATTTAGTTTATTACTATGTAATAGATATTTATATATTTATACGTATATATATATATAGTATATTTATACTTTTGTAAACACGTTATTTAGTTTATTACTATGTAATAAACATTTATATATTTATACGTATATACATAATATATTTATACTTTTTGTAAATATGTTATTCAGTTTATTACTATGTAATAAATATTTATATATATATATATATATATTTATACGTATAAATAGATTTTATAATCGCTATTTTTATATTTATATATATTTATCTATCACCACTATTTATATACATTATTCATATACTATTTAGATACGTATAAATAGATTTTATAATCATTATTCATACACGCAACTAGACGTAGCTGACTACACAGTCATATGCATTTTTAGACAGATTTTCAGAGAGATTACGACAAACGTTGTTCAGCGGTTGTTTCTATCGAAATTTTCATCAGCGACACGTGCGCCGATCCGCTGATCGTGTCTCTTCTCTCACATATGGCACAGCCACTGGGACAACGAGGATTCGTGCAAAGATAAAACCTCTAGAAATTATCTAACGCCCGCGCTCTTCTAAAGTGCTCGTTACGTTCCCTGGCGGTCGAAAGTGAAGCTTCTTCTTTCACAGTTTGGCTTCTCTCCATTCCAATGGCCTAATTTAGTCACGTTCGCGATTTAAATCTGACCGAAACTTCTCTCGCCACGTCGTTTGCAAAAATGAACGACATCTTTCCTGCGTCTTGTCGTTGGAACTCGACTCGTTCTAGTGAGAACGAGGGAGTGAAAGAAATCCAAAGGGCACTCGTCGCTTTCACGCGTCGGGGAAGAGGTCTTACGGAGAAAGCAACGCGGCGAAACGTTTCCTGGCTGTACATCTTCGCGCTCTCGTGCCCGCTCCCTTCTAATATTTTTAGACTTTCTTGTTCCTCTTCGACCTCGACTTCCTTGCTCGAGACAACGAACGAATTCGCTATTCAAAATTGCCAAGTACTCTACACTACTTAAATCAATCGAAAGGGATAATACGATCGCTGTAGCCTGAATCCCCTCCCACGTTGTCATAATCTGGAAATGAAAGACAGAAGTTAACTCACCATTATCTCGACTACTACACCAATCTACACTTGTTAGTTTGAAGCAAAAAATCGAAGGAAACAAATGGAGATCCTCATATGAATCGTGGCTAACAAGAATAAAAAATTAATTTTTTAAGAGGACAATTGCCTTGGTCTTTATCAGCACACGACCAAATTGTAATCTCAAGAATCTCATAACGGGCAAAAATACAAAACTCAGGAGTATCTCCTCAACAAAGAAAGATCTCCCAATTTGTGATTTGTACAAAGTTCAATTGACAGTGGAACGTATTATTGTCCAGTGCAGAAAATACACCAAGAATAGACATCATAAATGAACATAAATCTCTCCCTGAATGACAACCTGAAGGATAAAGAATCGATGTTAAAACTAATATACCTTCTAAAATAATTTAACCTATACAATAAATTGTAAGATTTGGTTTCAAGTCGCTAATAACCCACACAAATGATTAACGTGACTTTAAACAATGAAAATAAAAAATAATCTTAAAACTAATAAATCTTTTAAAACAGTCTAACTTATATAACGAATTCTAAGAGTTAGTTCTAAGTTTCAAGTCGCTAATAACTCGCACAAGTGATTAATAATGCTCTGAATAATGAAAATAGAAATAAAATAAAAAATAATCCTGAACTAAAACCTTCTAAGACAATCTAACTTATATATAAGATTTAGTTTCAAGTTTCAAGGTTAATACCCTGCACAAGTGGTTAATAATGCGATTTTAAATAATGAAAATCAAAAATAATCCTAAAACTAAACCTAAAACAGTCTATAACCTATATAATAAATTTAGTCTCAAGTTTCAAGACTATTAGCCTGCACAAGTGGTTAATGCGACTTTAAATAATGAAAAAAAGAACAATCCTAAAATTAATTAGTAAATAACTAAGTAGTGAATAATTCTAAAACTAAATAAACCTAAAACAGTCTAACCTATAAAATAAATTGTAAGACTCAGTTCCAAGTTTCAAGTCGCTAATAACTCACACAAGTGGTTGGTAATAAACTTTAAGTAATGAAAGTAAAAAGAAAAATCCTAAACCTAAATAAAACAGTGGACTGAAAGAATGTGAAGGAAATCACAGTCGATGATGAAATATTCTTGGTGCATAGTTCAGATCGATGGACACGATGAATCACGATCGAATTGATTGAGAATGGGAAAGAAAAAATGACGCGAGAGGAGGTTAAACGATGGACAGGGCGATTTGTCTTTCTAGCACCTTGTTGCAAGGAGCGATTCCTTTTACGGGAAAGAGATAAAAGTAGGAAATTCCTTCTATGGGGGAAATTCTCACTTTCAAAGTGAATTCGTTATTTCGCGTGTTATCGTTTGTCAAGATATCCAGATTAAGACTAATTGATCTACAACACGTTTAATTTAATCAATACACGAATTTAATAAGTGTTGAGAAGAATTTTAATAGAGTTCATAAGAGTTTAGAATTTCAATAGAGTTTATAAGAGTTTAGAGTTTAAAAAGAGTTAGCAAAAAAAAAATTAAAAAGAGTTGATTGTAGCTTTCGTATTTATAGACTGTTGATACGTTTAATTTGGGGGGGGGGGGGAACAAATTAATCATGTTGTAATTAAATTTGAACAAGTTAAATTCAAGTTTAATCAAATCTTTGTTTTAATTTTTTTAATTTCAATTAAATTTTAATTTAATTTTGTTTCAATCTCAATTAAATTTTAATTTAATTTTGTTCCAATTTCAGTTTAATTTTAATTTAATTTTGTTTCAATCTCAATTAAATTTTAATTTAATTTTGTTTTAATTTCAATTTAATTTTAATTTAATTTTGTTTCAATCTCAACTAAATTTTAATTTAATTTTGTTTTAATTTCAATTTAATTTTAATTTAATTTTGTTTTAATCTCAATTAAATTTTAATTTAATTTTGTTTTAATTTCAATTTAATTTTAATTTAATTTTGTTCCAATTTCAATTTAATTTTAATTTAATTTTGTTCCAATCAATTAAATTTTAATTTAATTTTGTTTTAATTTGATTTTAATTTTAATTTAATTTTGTTTTAATCTCAATTAAATTTTAATTTAATTTTGTTTTAATTTCAATTTAATTTTGTTCCAATTTCAATTTAATTTTAATTTAATTTTGTTCCAATCTCAATTAAATTTTAATTTAATTTTGTTTTAATTTCAATTTAATTTTAATTTAATTTTGTTCCAATTTCAATTTAATTTTAATTTAATTTTGTTCCAATCAATTAAATTTTAATTTAATTTTGTTTTAATTTGATTTTAATTTTAATTTAATTTTGTTTTAATCTCAATTAAATTTTAATTTAATTTTGTTTTAATTTCAATTTAATTTTGTTCCAATTTCAATTTAATTTTAATTTAATTTTGTTCCAATCTCAATTAAATTTTAATTTAATTTTGTTTTAATTTCAATTTGATTTTAATTTAATTTTGTTCCAATTTCAATTAAATTTTAATTTAATTTTGTTTCAATTTCAATTAAATTTTTGTTCTAATTCCCTCTCAAGGCAGGAACCTTGATAGAAACCTTTTGATAAAAGACAAAAATTTCTTTGAAGATACGTTTAAAAAATTCGTCTAAAAATTTAAATCTCATCATATATATATATATATATATATATATATATATATATATATATGTATAATAGTCAGACACCTAGTAGATTCAAAGATGTGTCTGCTAAGACGGAGAAATACCGTGTACGGTGCAACACGAAAATTTATCGGGATGAGACGAACTCGAGAGAAACTCGAGCTCGATCGTTGGTATTCACTAAAATTAGGTGACCATTCGTCTTCGCGACGCCTTAAACGTCGTTGCAAGATTGCTCGTTGCGAAAGCAGAAAGATGAGCAAGATTGTTCACCGGCGTGGCTTTTTACGGTGTCTGTCGTGAATATCGGAACGAATTGCGCAACGTGCAACGTTGTTCAGAGATTCTCTGGCAGAGCACCGAGAAATCCGTCTGGCTGGGTTGCCTTCGATCAGTCCAAGAGTCGCGCGCGTGATTCGAGTTCGAAACGGCTTGGACAACAAGCTTGTCCTAGACATCGTTTCTGATTAACGCTGGAACCATCGACCACTGAATCATCAAATTTGTCCATCATACAGTATAGAAACATGGCAAATTTTATTTATATACTTCGCGACATGAGAAAAAGCACGTTTCACTTGTACACTAAAATACGAAATTACTTTTTGCTAAAGTAAAACCCAATAAATTGGTTAATTCTTATCATTTTGGTGATTGTAGTTCGGTGCGATTTCCACTTTTTCGAAATGAATTTTTTTGGACACCGGAAATATTTCGAGCTGGCGATTGTTGGTCTTGGTGTTCAGTTCGTCGGTATATTCGACGAGCAACAGTCTCTGATCGTGAAAGATTACGTCATTAACATAACGAACAGCAAAGAAGCTTTGAATTAAACAGCAATCATCAATTTCCGGCAATTGTAACCAGATAAATCAACAGATGTACGTGCACGTGAAATTTCTGTCGTTACGGGGCTGGCGAAGGATACGCGAATTATATAACGGAACCATCATTTATTGACTGCATTATGTTATACGCACAACCTTGCTACTCCTATTCGAGGTAATCTTCGTACTCGCACGCTCAGCTGATCTTCCTAAATCGCCTCTCCACGGATAGAAAACCACAGTCTCTTTTCTTTTTCAAATTGAACTCTTTTCTAAATTACTGGTATTTTCTAAAGTGCTGGAAGTTATTCTGTAGAGCAGGGGTGGCTAAACTATCGTACTCTACAAAAGTGAGCTACGATGCGCCGCTAAATTATTTTGGCCATAAAAAC
>NW_025110217.1:138440-149677 GCF_011392965.1 Frieseomelitta varia | reverse complement strand
TACTTGACTGTAAATAATAGTAAATAACAGTAAACATTATTATAGTAATAGTAATGTAATGATATATTATAGTAATAATCATACATAATAGTAAACATAATTATAAAACATGTAAGGAGGACATTAGAAAAAGACAAAGTAACTTGCTCTAATAAATAATAACAATAATAATAATATCTTATCTCTAATATTTATCTAATATAAGTATTGCTTATAGTCACGTTTATGACATTTTGCAGTGTAAATGAAATAAGAGTATAAAAGTAATCTTTTCGTTAAGCTTGCACAAACGTAAAAGTGAAAAGTAAACGTCATTTTTCGGTCATTGGTCGAATTTTCGTTATATCAAACAGCTATATTATAAAAGAGTGATGAAAATGGTCTTTGTGCACAAATTTTACACAAATTTTAAAGTGAAAAATAAATATCATTTTTCGGTCGTTGGTCGAGTGAGTTGGTCGTTTAATTCGTCGTGTCAAGGGGATAGCTGTACTGTAAAAGAGTATAAAAAAACGATCTTTGCGCGAAGTTTACGCGAATGAAAACTGACGTCGAAGTGAAAGATAAATATGATTTCATTTAATTCGCCGTGTCAAGGGGATAAGCTACTAAGTATGAAAATTTCGACGAAGCGTGATCGAAGCGGACGAGGCAGGACGCTCTCGACGCTCTCGTTCATGCGTGTCCTCCGTTACCGGTTCTCCCGCGTTTGCCCCGGGATTTCGCGTTCGAGCCACCAGTTTCCGTGGTTTTTCACACACCTCGACTTACGGTATATCGCATTAAAATCAAAAACGTCACCGACGACGCCGCGATTCACCGCGCGACGTTGCATAACGGAATTGCACCGGTCTCTGGAACACGATCACCAGAAATAAGTAGAACGTCCGCAGATGTTTTTACCACCTCCCAACGACGTATCCGCGTTTAATCTTTTTTTTTCCTGTCTCCTTTCTTTTTATTAACCCGTTATCGTCAAAGTGGACCGGCCCACTTTGAGGAATCAATGCGGAACGGCATCATTCTGTTATCTAATGCTCGATACGCATTAACCAGCTCGCTATACTCGCTATACTCGCGCGAAAAAAAGGTAGTTCTCTTCTTTTTTATCTTCCTCGGAGCGTGTGAACAGAATGTGAACAGAACTAGTGGCAAATGTAATTGAACTGCGAGTGAACTGCGACTGTGCAACTGTACAGCTTCCTAATTTCCCTCGACTCTCAACGATGACTTTGAGTCTTCTCTGTGGCTTACTACTCTTTTATACGCTTGCATCCTTTACTCTTAACACTAAAACTACCCAAGGACTAAAGCGTAGAATTTTCATCAGAGACATGTAAAGTGAAGAAAATAGAAATACAATGGAATACACAAACTTTTATTCGTGTATTTTATGAAAAATCATTTGAACCTCTAAAAATACACTATTTCGCATCTGTCATGTATATATAATATCTAAAAAAAAATTATGAATTTCAGTCGTTCTGACCACTTCGGTAGTTCTAGTGTTGACCGCGTTGCGCTGGCAACTGATTGCGGACCATAACGAGTGACCGAACCGTACACAATAAATTCGTCGCTTTCTTTTTGAACTCGTCGGTGTGATATCACTATGTAGAAATTATTAAGAAGTAATTTAACAAATTTATTATTTGTTTTGCCTGGATTATACTTAACTATACTTAAAGCTGAGAAAATATTGCATATTTTGGGACAAAAAACGTTCTCGACGTGCGTGGCACGTTATTCTAGGTTAACCACTTGCGCTGGCAACTGATTGCGGACCATAACGAGTGACCGAACCGTACACAATAAATTCGTCGCTTTCTTTTTGAACTCGTCGGTGTGATATCACTATGTAGAAATTATTGAGAAGTAATAAATTTATTATTTGTTTTGCCTATTTTGTTTTACATAAATATATTTTATTTTAATATAATAAATATATATAACATAATAAATGTATTTTATTATATATTTTATATTTTATTTTACTTAAAACTGATTATATAAAAATTTTACTTATTACTTATTTGTATATAATAAATATATTTTATTATTATATATTTTGTTTTACTTAAAACTGAGCAAATATTATAATTTTGGAACGAAAAATTCTTGACGTGCGTGGCGTGTCATTAAATCGCCGGACCTCGCTACCTGCTCGTTAGCCTTACCTGGATCTGTTTCTTGCTACTAAAAACTGATCTCATTATTCAAACAAAAGTTAAACTCACGTTATGGCGCCGAGTTCCGACACCACAATCAAGTGAACATCTGTTTGTCATTGTTCGTGATTCGAACCTTTGTTTTTGGTGATACATGACTGCAATAGATTTTGAACATCCCTTACTTACTGTCAGATGAAAAATTTTCTTCGTTAAAGGTTTATTCGTGGGCCTCAGAGTTAGATTTCGTTTCGAAAACAGTTTCGTTTCATCTATTATCCGCGACATAGATTTATTACCTCGAATAAAAAAAAAAAAAAAAAAAAGAAAAAACAAAACAATAAAAGAGATCTTTCTTAGCGATCTTCTCTCATCGACAACATCGTTAAGCTGTTAATTTCAATTGGGACTCGAGTTTCATTAACGTAATTACGCCAATCGTGAAACGATGATGAGTATCACGTGGTTGAAGAATTGTTGAATTGAAGTAATTACGAAGTAAATTGCGAAGAGAAGAAAGGTTTCGCAAGTTAAACGGCCGACATAGCGGAATCGGTATCGACGTTAGTCTAATGTAAGGCTGTGAGGCTCAACCCCCGGGTATTAAGCGTTTCGTAACGATGAAAGGTCACTGATGCATGCTGATGTACCGTGAAAAGAAAGAGAGAGAAAGAGAGAGAGAGAGAGAGAGAGAGAGAAATGTTGAGACACTGCCACTAGTTCTGCTCTGTACATCCTTTCCCATAGCCTTTCTCTTTCACCACGAAGACAAACCTGCTCTCCTCAGATGTGAGTGAGTCAGTGTTCGTACATATATACTTTCCCCTCGTCCTCCGCGATGCCCCTCGTTGTCGTCTCTACACCCTGTTTGCATATCCAATCTTTTTTCTACATGTTATGTTACTCATTTTACGCGAGTCAAACTTGTTGACCAGTTGTTTTTCGTTTCATTGCAAGTTCTTCTTTGGATTATCTGTACACACGGGGTGGACTAAAAATCACTTCTCTCAATTCACTTCGCCGAAACGAATCTGTTTTATCATATATCTTTATTACAGATTAGAGTAATACAAGTTTATATTTGAACTTAGATTTCAATTTAAAATCAATGGAATTAGTTTCTTTCTTATATCTTAGTATATTTAGTATATTTTAGTATATTTATTTTAGTAATTTTAGTATATTTTAGTATATTTATTTTAGTATATTTAGTATATTTTAGTATATTTATTTTAGTATATTTAGTATATTTTAGTATATTTATTTTAGTATATTTAATATATTTTAGTATATTTATTTTAGTATATTTAGTATATTTTAGTATATTTATTTTAGTATATTTAATATATTTTAGTATATTTATTTTAGTATATTTAGTATATTTTAGTATACTTATTTAATAAAATATACTTTATAAAGTATATTAAAATATACTTTAGTATATTTAGCGTATTTATTTTAGTAATGTTTAATATATTTTTATATATTACTTAGTTTTTTTAGTTTAAAGTTTAAATATCATATATTATTAGTTTTTTAGTTTGCACATTATATATTATTCAGTTTTTAGTTAGTAAGAGTTTAGAGTTTTGCACATTATATATTATTCAGTTTTAAAAATTTTTTTTTAGTTTATTTAGTTATTACATATCATTTAGTGTTTTCTTTTATTTTCCTAGTTTTGTTAAAAGAAACAAAGGTGTGAAGAAACTTTTGACCCACCCTGTACATCGCTGTCTCTCTCGATAACGATTACCATTACCATTACCATTGCCATTTCACATCCTCGAAGGACGTTGCCCCCCAGAATCAAACCGATAACCAGAATCATCGATCCGTCATCCTCTGTCCGTCGCGATTGTGGTCGGTCGTCACGATCATCGATCTCGGCTTTTCTCCGGTGAGAAAGCTCCGAGAGTCGGTGGTGTCGTCGTTCGATTGCGTAGGACGGTTTGCCAAAGGCGGCGCGCTCGTTTCCATTTTGATTCGGTGCCGATTCGGTGCAGTTGCCCGCGTATGCCGCACAGGGCCCGTTAGATCGTTACGTAAACGCGATCGTCCCGGACGATCGAGGCTCTCGAGAGAGTTGGACGGGATCCCAAGACGAACCGCGACTTCGTAATGAACTTCATGTAGAAATCGGAGGGTGGAAGAGAACAAACAGAACGATGGGATTTGCATTTGCGATCGGATTTGTACTTCCTCTTCAACAACGACAACGTCAAACCGGCCGATTTGTAACTTTTTTTTCATAGAGGTTACGTAGGGGTTTCGAACGATCTCTTGGTAGATGGACGAATAAGTGTTTGCCTTCTGGCACACGTGTACTCGACTCTTAATTCGCATTCTGTGTACATCGCCAGTCCAAGCGCGTTTGGCAGCATTAGCATTTCACAAAAGTATTTTACGTTCACCTTCTGCGGATTTATTTCAAGTCGATGCGTCGTCCACGCTCCTGTGAACGATTAACGAAATTTTATAACGGTCCTGACAATTAAGTATCTAATTGCAAATTATCCAATGCATAATTATCACAACAGCATATTTTACCTTATAGTATTTAGTTTATCTTAAAGTATTTAAAACTATAAATTATAGGTACATAATGTACATTACAGGTACACGATATTTTGTAGATGTATCAAATCTTGTATAGAATTAAAGTAGTTTAGTATAGAATCTAGTACGAAATCTAGTATAGAATTTAGTACCAAATTTAGTATTGAATCTAGTTTCAAATCTAATATAGACTAGTACCAAATCTAGTATAGAATTTAGTACCAAATTTAATATAGAATCTAGTACCAAATTTAGTATAGAATCTAGTTTCAAATCTAATATAGAATCTAGTACCAAATCTAGTATAGAATCTAATATCAAATCTAGTATAGAATCTAGTATCAAATCTAATATAGAATCTAGCATCAAATCTAGTATAGAATCTAGTACGAAATCTGGTATAGAATCTAGTACCAAATTTAGTATAGACTCTAATTTCAAATCTAATATAGAATCTAGTACCAAATCTAGTATAGAATCTAATATCAAATCTAGTATAGAATCTAGTATCAAATCTAATATAGAATCTAGCATCAAATCTAGTATAGAATCTAGTACCAAATTTAGCATAGAATCTAGCATAGGAGAATTAAAGAATGTTACAAATTTCTAGAATGTAACTTTGGAACAGAATTAATTGTCAAACAAGAGATTCATTTGAATTGAAGACGAGGTAATTTAAAGTTGAATTGTTCTCTCCGCCTACAGTCCAACGACACCACGCTCGAGAGTTAAAAATTCCTCGAAGATGCATGGAGAAAGCGTCATTTCCTAGTCCTAAGCGCTTGAACATTCACAACAGAGTCAGTTTAGAATTATTGCTTCTAGATCAACAGAGATTACGCATTCCACTCGTTACGTGGTCAACGATAAATCAGCGATTTCCTCATTCTAGTGGCAATTCTCGTTTATAAATTTCATTTTGCACGCCATTAGGCATTGTCGTAAATTGCAAATGAAATATTGAAGATTCGAAGATTCAACGATTGAAAGAAAAATTAAACGACGATGCGTTTCCGAATGTCCGCCGGTGGAAAAAACTCTGATTTCTGATAAAACTGTGGTGGTAGCGATAGCGGTAGATCATGACAGTGGTGGGGAGAGCGGCCTTGAGCGGTCATAATCCTCGTTCTAGCTATAGAACAGGCGGCACGGGATAGCTGTAAGAACTGTTTAACAGTCGGCGATGTGCCAGCCCATAAAATTTTTCACGTTAAATCTCGAATTCGTTTCGAATTGCTGGCAATGAAAGTTATTTGCAACGATTTGCAAGTTATTTCAAGATTATTATTATTTTTTTTCTTTATTTATCTCGTAGTTTGGCAGATGATTCGTTGTTTTAAAAATATCTTCCAATTTCATAGACAATTTACAGTGGAAATCATTCTTAACACGGGGGTCAACGCGGGTCAAAGATGTCAGAAATTTATAAAATCTGACAGATCGCGAACAGCAACGTTTCAACGAAAATTCAAGTGCCCAGATGTTAAATTTAACGCGGTAGAGAGGCAGAGCAAGTTTCAAACAGCAACCGACACTTTAACCACGTTGCGCTGGCAACTGATTGCGGACCATAACGAGTGACCGAACCGTACACAGTAAATTCGTCGTTTTTTTTGAACTCGTCGGTGTGATATCACTATAGAATAGAAATTATTGAGAAGTAATTTAACAAATTGATTATTCATTTTGCCTGGGTTATACTTAAAACTGAGAAAATATTGCAATTTTGGAACAAAAAATTCTCGACGTGCGTGGCACGTCATTCCAGCGCAAGAGGTTAACCACTGATTGCGGACCATAACGAGTGACCGAACCGTATACAATGAATTCGTCGCTTTCTTTTTCTTTTGAACTCGTCGGTATATCACTATAGATAGAAATTATTAAGAAGTATTAAATTTATTACTTATTTTACCTTTGGGTTATATTTAAATATACTCGACGATATAAAAAAATTCTCGACGTGCGTGGCATGTCATTCCACCGCAAGAGGTTAACCGCGTTGCGCTGGCAACTGATTGCGGACCATAACGAGTGACCGAATCGTACACAATAAATTCGTCGCTTTCCTTTTGAACTCGTCGATATGTTATCACTGGATAGAAATTATTGAGAAGTAATTTTAACAAATTCATTATTTGTTTTGCCCGGGTTATACTTAAATATACTTATAAAGAAAACTGAGAAAATATTGCAGTTTTAAGACGAAAAATTCTCGACGTGCGATAAACTTCCGTTGCAATTTGCTGCGTAAACGCGTTTCAAAGGCCGGTTTACAGAAAATCCAGGCGCGACCAGGCGGTCCGAGCCTCTTCATCGGCCCATGAAATCAGCGGGCAGCTTAAACAAGCAATCAACAGCCTGGAAAACTCATTGTTCCGGCACCCTAACGAGCGGAATTTTCTACATATTTATACTACAAACGGACACGGTTGGTTACCCGACGGTCCCGCCGTGTTCCCTCGCGTCGTTTAATAGAAACAATCAAAGCAAATCTGTCATGGCCGACTTACGGCCGCGTATCGATTTCTCTCCCTTTCGAACTGGATCGAAACGAAAGTTTCAACTCTCAGTGTTATTATTGGGTTGAGTTAATGTCCATAAGTAATGTCGCATTTTTGCGTATAAAATAATTGTACATCTTTTTATAAATGAGGAAAATTTATATTGTCGGTTATGTTGCACGACTTTTTTTTCCATCTCGCGGGGCAATTGTATAATTCCCTCCTTCCGAAATTCACTATCCTTTTCGCCAGGAAGTGCAGACAGCATTTTTGCAGGTCTCTAGAGAATCAAAATTTTTATTTTAAAATTGAAGCGAATTTTGCGACGATATAAATAAATGATCATCCGAGGGTGCTGTATCGGCGGAATATACTGGGTGGATAAAAATTTCCCAGTTAAAAAACCCCCTTAATTTTTGGTGCCTCAGTTGCATGTCATACTTGGTTTTAGGACAGTAATAATTAATTTAAATACAACAATTTGTGTTGTATATTGCACATTGTGCATATAATTTATACTTTTATATTATATAATATTGTATTTATCATATATAATTTATAATTATTTGAAACAATTATTTTTGAAACAATCACTTATTTATAAATTATTTATTTAATTATTTATTATTTATATATAATTTAATATTATTTATATATAAATATAACAATTTATATTGTATATTGCACGTTGTGTATATAATTTATACTTTTATATCGTGTAATATTGTATTTATCACATACAATTCATAATTATTTGAAACAATTACTTATTTATAAATTATAATTTATTATTTATAAATTATTTAATATTTAATTATTTATAAATTATTTATTATTTATATATAATTTAATATCATTTATAATAATTAAAATACAACAATTTATATTGTATATTGCACATTGTGTATATAATTTATACTTTTATATTGTGTAATATTGTATTTATCACATATAATTCATAATTATTTGAAACAATTATTTTTGAAACAATTACTTATTTATAAATTATAATTTATTATTTATAAATTATTTAATATTTAATTATTTATTATTTATATATAATTCAATATCATTTATAATTAAAATACAACGATTTATATTGTATATTGCACATTGTGCATATAATTTATACTTTTATATCGTGTAATATTGTATCTATCATATATAACTCATAATTTATATTATTTATATTATTTTTATTACACAGATATGATGATACATGTTCTATAGTACTTGAGATTTCTGAGCGGGGGGTGTATGTGGCATTTGGTGCCATTTGTGCCATTTGCGAAAATTTTAATTTTTGTCTGCAAAAATGCGATAATATGGTACATTATACGTCATAGGCGGTTTTGGGACAGTGATATCGGAACAAAGCGTGCACGAGTCCTTAGATCGTATCGAACAGTTGCACGTCAGTTCGATCAAATGACTCAAATACATAAAGGCGTGGAAGTGTAGAACGAATTGCCTCGAACAACATTCGAACACACACACATAAACACGCGGCTGTCGCGAATGGTGAAACGTTAATAGAAAACAATCAATGGCCCCGCACGCGCGCCGATCTGTATCGATGCACTCGAATAGATAGTATATCTGCAATTTTATGCTACGACATAAAGGGGTCTTTATTTTCAGCGTGATTTCATTCGGCCTCGTGAAAGCTCGACCATTTTTCGCGATAAATTTTCAACGTGTACATTTTCCCTGTGTTTTCTCTGTGTGTTTCATTCATTCATTCATTCATTCGTTCTCGTGCGTAGAATGGAAAGTTCGATGGAAAGTTTGATAAAATAATGCATCGAAAGGTTTACGATCCTCTCGAGGATTTAACCCATTCATCTAATTGATAATATCTTGTTGAATTTTATTCTTGACTTTGTACTTATTTCAGATTTTGTATTTGACTCGTATTCGTTCGTTTCGTTTGTTTGAAACAAAAAAATCAATTCAATGTCAAGAACGAAATGAAAATAATTGCCTCGATCGTTCGAAAAATGTTTTACCTGTCGCCGTGTGAAAGCGAGTTTGACGGAGGGACAAATAATTCGGCTCTACGTACAAAAGCACACGCTTTAAGTTGTTAAACAAAAACGAACATACGTGCAATTTACATATAGTCGCTGACTGAAGGTAGAGCCTGGAAAGAAGCAACTTTCGCTTCGTGTGCAATATATATTATGTACAGGGTGGAAAGAAAAGTTTGTCCGTGGCTATTGTAGATGAATTCTACACTTTCGATTTGATGGAAATGATGCATGTAACAAACCTGCCGCAAAATCGTTCTTGATCTTGAATTTCAAAGAAACAAGGTCAAAGAAATTTCCTTTTTCTTTTTCGTTTACATTGTATTCTACTCATTCTTAAAAAGTAAAAATTTCCGAAGGGCCATAGGTCTCGACCTAATAGTTCTCTTGGAAAAATGGCGAATGCGTGCTAACAGCGACTTTATGGTTCTAGATTAGATTTCACTAACATTTGATTTATCACAGTTGTAGCATCGGTGTGCTAAACAATCAAATAATAAAACTAACTTGATTGTTTGTTGTTGTTTATTCGAAATATAAACGTTACATCCACGCGTTCAGAACCATAAAGCCGCTGTTAGAACGTGCGTGTTAAATCAGTCATTTTCACAAGAGAAGTATGATTCTTTGGAAAAGTTTTACATTCGTGACGAGTGGAATACAATGCAAGAAACAAAAATTTTTTGACGAATCGGATTAGATGGAAATAGAATAAAAATAGAATGATTGAATATTAACAATTAGTAATTTTCGTGAATTTCATAATTCAGAATTCAATCGTCCTAATCGTTGAAATTTATAGACTCGTAAAAATGTGTGAAATGTACGAAGAACAGAATTGAGAAAAATAAATCGTAATCAATTCTAACTAGAGTTCTTAAAAAAAAAAACATTGGAAGATAATTCACACTTTCTCTCTAACGTGGCCATCGATTAGCAAACTTAGCATTAGCTAAGTTCGTTTCACAATTACAACCTCGTTTCTAAATCCATCGTTCTAACAGGTCCACCGACTTATGGCAGACAGTGTATATTAGTGAAATCTAGTTCTCTTCGTAATTATTCTTCCTCGAAATTTTTTGAACTTCTTTCCAACCTACGAAATTCCTTTTCGATCAAATTGGTTACGACACCTCTGTGTCTTTCGAGATGACAACAGAACTAACCTAAAATAGTTACATCAGTCTATAGGAGAGTCATTTAAGACTTGCTTACCGACGGAGCAGAACTTTCGCTGCGAAGAATTAAAAAAAAAAAAAAAAAAAAGTTTCACAGGAACTCATACGTCGAGTCACACTTTTCAAAGACATTTTTAAATTGCCAGTTAAATAAAAATAAATAAATAAATAAATAAAATAATTGCAAAATAATTTTATTTATGCAAAGGATTAATTGTTCGAATATCTTGCACGAACGTAGCAGATGTTTCCTTGCGTAAACAGAGGAATTCGAAATGATGGGTTTCGAGGGAGAGAAATGGCAGTTCGATTGGCAATCGTGAATCACGGAACAATCACGCCTCGTTAATTCCGTTTCAAGCTCGGTTTCGTGACTCGTTTATTATTTATAGAGGCACCCGGAGCCCCTCAGATAATATGCAAATTCGTCTGTCCATTGACGTCTGTTTTTGCGCCGGCCAAACGAGCCGGTATGGAGTGTACGTTGCATATGTACGGCTTGCTTGCCGACGCGCGCGGTTTCGAGATTTATGCGTGTTGGCCGCTCTCGAAGCCAAGCCGGAAGCTCGTTACGAAGCCGCTATTGGCCTCTCTCGGTTCGTGCACGAATCGAACATCTGCAAACTCGGTTTCTTCGAATCCTGTGATTTATTGGATCGCCGTTGGCATTGAGGGGGTATTCTGGCAATCCGGCTTGAAAAAAATCGATTTTTTTGGGGATTTTTCTCTAAGGAAACTATTCATACTTAGAGAGTGTTTATAATTTTTTCTTTTTTTTTTTTTTTTTGACGAAAT
>NW_025110217.1:123545-138416 GCF_011392965.1 Frieseomelitta varia | reverse complement strand
AAAATATTATATATATATTATATAATTTTATAATTTTGTATATTATAATATATTATATAATTATTATATATTATAAAATAGAATATTAAAATATTATATATATATTATATAATTTTATAATTTTGTATATTATATTATATAATTATTATATATTATAAAATAGAATATTAAAATATTATTATATATTATATAATTTTTTAAATTTATAATTTTATATATTATAATATATTATATAATTATTATATATTATAAAATAGAATATTAAAATATTGAAAATAGAATATTATAAAAAATAATAATAATATAAAAATCTTTAATAATATTATAAAATAAAATATTTCTTTGTGAGAAACACATTTGAAGCTTTTGTTACCCGTTGTACAAAAATATTCATACTTGGGTTGCGAGCAGTACACCGTTCCCTTTAAACATCTGTAACGTTGCCAATTTTACGAATTCAAATAAATTCATTTAAATTTTAGAAAGGATATACTTCGAGAAAGTGTAAAAAAAGAAATTGATCATTTTAAACCGGATTACCAGAATACCCCGTTAACAGCTACTATAAACTTTATTATTCTTACTAATCTATCGGGTGTGCATACTTGCAACCAAGTGCAATTGTTCGATCTTCGCTGGCGGTTCGTGTAAAAAAAATGGCGGGTTCCAGTCGCCGCGAGAAAGTCGTCGGGCTACGTAGCATGCTCTGAATCGGCTCGAACGAGGGGAGAGGGTACGCATCTTCGGAATGACGAAGGAAAGTGAGCCAAATTCTGATTGACCGCGCACGTACCGGCGTGCACGCTCGAGAAGTTGAAACGCATCTTCGTAACACGGTTCATGGATCGCGCTCGGTGAACGAAGAAAGAAAGGAAGAGGCGAACAGGCAACGAGAAAGAATCGAGAGCTCGACACAGTGATCCAAAATCACCTTGTCGCGCCAGCATCGCGAGTATGTTCATTTTATAGGCTTCAGAGGCTATATACGTAGATCTCACAAATTTTGATACTAGAATGTACATATATACTCACAAATTCACAATTATTCAATGAGTTTGGTATTGACAATTTAGAATTCAACAGATTCAACATTCACAATTTACGTTATTTAACAAGTTCGACATTTGCAATTCACAGCTCAACAAACTTGACATTCGCAATTCACAATTATTCGACAAGTTCATATCAGCTCAGAAGTTCACAGTTCAACATTCACAATTTAGAATTCAACAAATTCAACATTCACAATTTAACTTATTTAACAAGTTGGATATTCAAAATTCACAACTCAACAAATTTGACATTCCGAATTCACAACTATTCGACAAGTTCATATATGCTTGCAAATTCACAGTTCAACAAACTCAACATTCACAATTTAGAATTCAACAATTCAACATTCACAATTTACGTTATTTAACAAGTTTGACATTCACAATTCACAGCTCAACAAATTTGACATTCGCAATTCACAATTATTCGACAAGTTCATATCAGCTCAGAAGTTCACAGTTCAACATTCACAATTTAGAATTCAACAAATTCAACATTCACAATTTAACTTATTTAACAAGTTGGATATTCAAAATTCACAACTCAACAAATTTGACATTCCGAATTCACAACTATTCGACAAGTTCATATATGCTTGCAAGTTCACAGTTCAACAAACTCAACATTCACAATTTAGAATTCAACAATTCAATATTCACAATTTACGTTATTTAACAAGTTTGACATTCACAATTCACAACTCAACAAATTTGTCATTCTCAATTCACAGTTATTCGACAGGTTCATATATGCTCGCAAGTTCAACAAACTCAACATTCACAATTTAGAATTCAACAAATTCAACATTCACAATCTACGTTATTTAACAAGTTCAACATTCACAATTCACAGCTCAACAAATTTGACATTCCCAATTCACAACATTCACAATTCACAGCTCAACAAATTTGACGTTCCCTATTCGACAAGTTTATATATGCTCGCAAGTTCACAATTCAACAAACTCAACATTTCCTCTTATTTCATTCATTCTCATTAGTGACGAGTAAAAAGGGATAAAAAGAAAGATTTCCTACTCAAATTTGATCGACACAATTCAGATGAAATAATTTAAAATTTCCCTCATAATACAACTGGCATTCGAATCTAAATTTTCTTTCTCACCTATGAGAGAAATTGGAAATCGATTTGTTCCTTTGTTTATTTCTCTTGTGCTTGCAAAAAGGTACGAATTTTCACAGACACTCGCGATTTTGTCGTAACGTTATTTAGCGAAAGGAATCTCTACTTATTAGTTCACCGTTTAGTTCACAATTGTGTTATTAATATACCATTAAATATTATTACGCTAATTATTAATATTTGAAATATTAATATATAATATAATATTAATATAATTATTAACGTATAATATAATATTAATATGATTATTAACATATAGTATAATATTAATATAATTATTAACGTATAATGTAATATTAATATAATTATTAACATGTAATATAATATTAATATGATTATTAACATGTAATATAATATTAATATAATTATTAACATATAATATAATATTAATATAATTATTAATATTTGAAAATAAATCCGACTGAATATTATTGTCATTATTAAACCATTTCGATTGTTATGAAAAATAATTTTCGCTCCGCTGTTTTGTTTGCACAGCAAATCATTGCGAAGCAAGATGGAAGAATCTCCCTTTTTTCATTCGCGTTTGAATAATATTAGTGTATCGTAACGCGCGATGAATAGAAAGTAGTCGACGATAGTACATTGTCGTCCATTAAGGTGCATGATGGCAAGGTAAGAGGCCCGATCGAGGTCTACTGGATCGGCATTTAATCGAGGCCTGCCGGAATCAACTAGGTTAATGAAAACCGCGTGCGCACTCGGTTTGCCTCCTGAACCGTGAATTTTTCACAACTTTCTGTCGAGCGCGTGCTTTCTTCTCGAAAAGAAAACAAATCCCTTTCGAGAAACGGGGATTTGAAAATTATTATATATCACAGAGTAAATATTTTCACTACCCATATTTTCAAGTAACATTCATTATTTAAAATTTCCTATTATTTATAAGGGAGTTGGGATGAAAAATATCGTGATCAACCCATTGTAATTGATCTGAATTTCTTGAAAATTTATTGAAATTCCTATGAAAGTAGTTAATGTTAATCGATAGTTATCAATAATTGGATGGAAACCTCGAATTGTTGCATTTTTGTCAACATTAAATTAACAGTACACATTTGTACGATTCTATAATCGTATTGATACATATAAATTCGATATGTGTTTGTTATTTAATATAAAATTTGCCTCACTTTGATCGAAACAATTATAATGTGCCTAAATGTCGATGTCATACGTCGCTTGTTTTTTTTTCCATGTTTCACGCGATCGCGCGGCAAGGTGGCGTAGAGTGGGGATAGTCCCAATTCGAAGAGTTGGTGGGGATAGCGACGGACGCTTAAGTGGGCACTACTATACCTGTTTCTATTGTAATCGATCAGAACTTTTTACGAAAGGAATACACGCAGTTGTCAATTTCATACAGGAAACAATGCACAAGATAACTTTTGGATTGGAGAGAAAAAAAATTAGATCTTTGCATTCTTTTTCGACGAGAGTTAAACGGACGAAAAGGTGCAGAATTTTAGATTGAATTTCTAAACCGGTCGTTTGATCAAGTGTTGTCACGTTTAATTGTGCATGTTTGAGAAGAAAACGCCAGAGTATTTGTTCGTTTATTTGAATGGAAAAGAGAAAGAGAGAAAAGAGAACAGTCGCGAAACACGACAGAGATGAATCGAAAGATGAATTAAATTTTTAAACCGGAATTTTAAATTTAAATTAAATTAAATTTGACCGGGTGTAGGTACGTTTAATTATGCAGATTAGTGTTCACTTTTTTTTTCTACGATTGAAAAAAAGGAGAACTTGTAAAAGTTGCTGTTGAAATTGTCATTAATTCGATAGCTGGGGGCATCTTAAAGGTATTTCAAAGTACCACACTGTATTACGCTGAAAATAGTGTTGCATATTTCTTACATTGAATTATCGACTAATGAAAGTTAAAAAAAGAAGTAATTTTCTTGACTCATTCTCTTTTCAACGCAATTGGACTCGAGTTAAAAAAAAGGGAAGGAAATGATAAAACCACTTTATTGTAAATAAGTATAATTATATATTAATTATACGTAAGAGATTGAAAGTTGTACATTAAATTATAAAAACTTTCAAGTATACTACAGTTACATTAATATTAATTATAAATATTTACTTACGTACGGCAATATTTCAAACAAAGGAGCGCCATAACCGATCGAAATTCTCGACGTATCGTGATGCTGTCTGAAAAGGTAGGAGGAATCCAGGCAAAGAGAGGAGGATCCCGACCTCTTCGGAGGGGGAGACGCGATTACGTGGCCGACTGAATAACCGCGGAAGTTCAATTAATTCAAATCACGCGATTCTGAAATGCTAAGCAACGGCGACGTAAAAATGAGAGCGAACAACGTAATAAGCGAAAGTCTCCCCGCTTTATTCGGGTGAAAATTATAAGCCCCCATCCGTCTCTGAATTAATATCTCGCGTTTCCAAACCCGCAATCGGATCCACCGTAATGAGAGACAATGATCGTTAATTAATGCAGAAAAATAAGCCACTAAGTTTCATCGGCTGAACTGATAACGATTATTCATTGTTAAAATTTATTGTTAAACATATTATATTTATTATTATATTTAATATTATATTAACATATTATTATATATTATAATATATATTTACAAAAATTTATGTATATTTAATTTTAATAAATTATATATAAAATATTAATTTAATTAATAATTTAATCATAATTATTTTTTTTATATATATATTAAAATAATTAACTAAAATTTTAATATAATTTATATAAAATTAATTAAATATATATATATAATAAATTACACTTAATAATTATTATTTATATAATATAAATTTTTATATAAAATATATAAAAATTTATTTTTTTTAAAATAAGGATAAGGATTATATATATATATATATATAATATTATTATATTTATTAAGTATATATTTCTTATTATAATATAATATAAATATAAATAAAATTATGTAAATTATAATATATTTAATATAAAATATAAATTATAATATATCTACTTACAAAATAATTATAAATTATTACAAATATAATTACAATAAAATTATAATTATAAATATACGGCTTACGAAAGTAATAATATTATTATAATATAATATAATATAAATATAAATATAAATTATATAATAATTATAAATTATAAATATAATTATAATATAATTATAATTATAAATATACGGCTTACGAAAGTGGGTACGCGCACTCTCTTACATATATCTATATATATATATATGTATGTATATACAATAAAAAGATCGGCGGAACCTGATCCTCAGAAAACGTGCGCGGGAATCATCGTGAAAACAAACTGTGCGCTCCTCGATGCCTGGGAACTGGGACGAAATGACGTTTCCAAGGCGCGCATATCGGCTGCCAGATCGATTATAAAACAGACCGAACGATTTTGCGAATCGAAGATGATCGAAATGATACGGTGGAGGCGTTCGTTTGTTGTCGCAACTTCGCTCGTTCCTCTCGTACGAGATTTCACTCAGCAATCGAAACATGTTTGTTTATCAGTCAAAGAAACAAACGTCACGAACAAGCTTCTACGATTTTTTTTGAAGATTTTGAAGATCTTGAAGAAGAATTCTACAGTTTTTAAAGATTTTGAAGAAGAATTTCAAGGATTTTAAATATTTTTAAGAAGGAAGGAACTTAATGATTTTAAATTGTCTTAATTAAATAAATAAATGATTAAATACAATAATAATAAAATAAATAAACTAAATAATTCAAAAGAAATGTACGATAGACATACGATGAATAATCAGTTTTCTATCTTTTACTACTCGAGCTTATTCAGAATCCTGATAGAACAGAGTTTCTCAAATTTTTTTCCACTTGCCGACTTCCTTTACCTAATAAGTAAATATTTTCGCTATACTGTCTGGGTATACAACTATATAACGATAATAGAAATACGAATTGAAACATTAGCAAATCGCAATGAAAAATTTATTCGAGAACAATTCATTGGTATACGTAATTTTTGCCATGCATTTGCAAAGAGCCAAATATTGCTAATTATTTAATTTTACTAAAATTCCCGCGATTATTCCCCCAATTTGACTTATGAATGAACAACACATTTTGAGACGCCCTGATGCGAAAACGTGAGTTCTGTACAAAAACAATGGACGTGGAAATACTTCTGATAGCCAATTCTGAATAGTGTGACAATTAAGCCTCTAACTGGCATGAGAAAGAAAAAGAAGAAAAAAGAAAAAAAAAATTCCTGCAATCTACAATGGCACTTGTAACGATGACAAACATGCCGATACTGCGTATCATGAATCATGCCGGCGTATTTTCGTACTCGAGACGAGTATAAAGCTCGAAAGAGAAAAAAAAANATGGAAATTGAAAAACATGTTTTAGTGATATTTCATAAAATGATTTTTTCTAGTTGACAAAAAAAAAAAAGAAAAAAAAAAAAAAAAAAAAGAAAAAAAAAGAACGAGAGCCTAGGGGAAAATAGGTTTGTGATGTTGACCTTGCTGGTCGATCTCGGAGGGAGAAGAAGAAACGAGCGTGGATGCTTTATTTCCCTTGTACCGTTATCGTGGATCCGTCCAGGAAGCGACATTTATCAAACGTGCTTATATGCACGTGTATGCAGCAAAAGGAGAAATCGTTACCGGTTAAAATAATATATTCGAGGCATGCATTATCATCTTTCCTTAAAGCGTGCATCGCGGAAGATCGAGCGGCGGATGGCTGGATAATTGCTGCCGGTTGTTTGAATGTCGTTATCTATCACATAATCCCTCGATCGATCGTATTTATTTACGGCTGCGTGTAATACCGATCGATCGCGGGCATTCTCTTACTTTTCCACAAATAATATAAGTTTCATCGTATTCTCGATGTTCACCGTGATCGCTCGTACTTTCATTCGTGTTCATACTTATATCTCATTTGTATTAATATTATATTATTTTTGTTCATATTTATATTATTTTTATGTTCGTTTATATTCGTGTATTGTTATTTTATTTGCATTCGTGTTGTCTTTATGTTCATTTAGATTCATATATATATATTAACTTTCATTTACAATTCACATACTACTATATTCCTATTATCTTTATATTCACATATTATTATTTTATTTATATTCATATTATATTTCATTTACTATTCATACACTACTATATTCATATATTACTGTTTTATTTGTATTCATATTATCTTTCATTTACTATCCATATGCTACTATATTTATATATTATTATTTTATTATATTATCTTATTTATATTAATATTGCTCTATTCATCTTATTTATATTAATATTGCTCTATCATATTGTCTTTACATTCACTTACATTCATACATTATTACTTTATTTATATTCATACTATCTGTACGTTCATTTACATTCATACAATACTATTTACTTATCTACATTTATATATTATTATTTTTATTATTATTTATATTATATATTATTATATATTATTATTTTATTTATATCATCTTATTTATATTAATACCAGTTTATTCATGTTCATATTGTCTTTACGTTCACTTACATTCATATGTTATTACTTTATTTATATTCATATTATCTTTACGTTCATTTACATTCATATATACTCTATTTATATATTAATTATTATATTTATATATTATTATTTTATTTATATCATTTATATTACTATCAGTTTATTTATATTCATATTGTCTTTACGTTCACTTACATTCATATATTATTACTTTATTTATATTCATATTATCTTTACGTTCATTTACATTCATATAATACTATTTACTTATCTACATTTATATATTATTATTTTATTTATATCATTTATATTACTATCAGTTTATTTATATTCATATTGTCTTCACATTTACTTACATTCATATGTTATTACTTTATTTATATTCATATTATCTTTACGTTCATTTACATTCATATGTTACTATATTTATATATTAATTATTATATTTGTATATTATTATTTTATTTATATCATCTTATTTATATTAATATCAATTTATTTATATTCATATTGTCTTTACATTCACTTTCATATACTATTATTTTATTTATATTCATATTATCTTGTTGATATTAATATTGCTTTATTTATATTCATTTCACTATCTATCACTTCTGTTTCGATCGTTTCAAAAGAAATTGATGTAACAAGCCACGAACCACTTGTTGTACAATTAGGTTCTCGACATTGACGCGAAAATTATCGAGTAAAGAGAGATTGAATTGGAAAAGAAATATCGGCGAGACAAGAAAAATGTTGTAGTTTACTCAACGCAAGAGACTGTTGCAATCAGAAATGCCTGATCATCGATTTACCGTTTTATTTACAATAAGTGTGTCATTGATAACATCGTGAAGTAAATACACTCTGTCTGTTATATGACAATTATTATAGATAATTTCAGTAGCTAAGAAAGAACTTTAAAACGAAATAATCAAGCTCAACAACTTTCAAACAATCAAAATTGACCAAGGTAACTTTTAAAAAGCAAGTTTACCGCGTGTTTTTTACTTGGTTTTAAGTAAATTTACGGCGTTTGGTTATTAGTTTGGCCATTAATTCACAATTTATATAAAGTGTAATTATTTATTACAGTCGTGTATCATTAATAGAAATCGATATTTACAACCGGTAGCGTACGTTCCGCAAAATACCTCGCAATTTCCGGTTTTACCAATCACCATCATGCTGCGCGTCGTTGCGATTTTCCTCTGCGTTGCCATAATCGCGAAACACGACGCACAACTGCGGATTTGTTGAGAACCAATTTTGAACTTTTTTAAAATTATTTTCTTAATTTCAGTGAATTCCAAACCGTTGTTTGGACCTATAACAATAAAGTGTAACTATTCTAATACGATCTTTGTAGGATAATTCGAGAAATTCCCATGCACATTCTGTGAACTACATATTTAACAATTTTGTCGAGTTTGACCATTCTTTTTTTTTAATTTAACAATCTGCACGATCGTGTGATCTGCATATTTAACAATTTTATCAAATTTTATAATTTTTTCGAATTTAACAATTTTATCAAATTTAATAATTTTATCAAATTTAACAATTTTTTCGAATTTAACAATTTTATCAAATTTAACAATTTTTTCGAATTTAATAATCTGCACGATCGTATAATCTGCATATTTAACGATTTTATCGAATTTAACAATTTCATCGAATTTCTGAACGACAAATCGGTAACTTCAGCACGTGTTTGACCTTTGAATGGTTCGGAGAAAACTCGAAAGTGACATGAATTTTTATAGAATTTCCTCATCCAATTTCTTCATTCAAATTCCACATTTTCCTACGTGACATTTCTTCGATACTGTATATATCTTATCTCATTCGCGCAGTTTTCATTTCGCACGCCCATTGGTATATCTATTCTACTAAACTGGCAAATAAGATTTCTTTGCGAGTACTATCGATTTCTTGATCCATCCTCCAGATAAAAATAAGTTCACGTATAAAAGGGATTGTTATGAAACAAATCGTACAGATAGTCATGTCGTATTGGGGAACATTTCTGGAATAAGCCTAGAGCGAATAATTAGAGTGAATTAATAATTCAAAACCGTGAAAGGATGTCTGTACATTTCCGTGTGCTGTGAATTGAATGTTACGCGAATTGTGTCACAGAGGCAAAAAAGTACGACAGGTTCGAAGCTTTCTTATTGAAGTTTATCACACAGTAACTTATCATCACAGTTGGTAAGTTCAAAAATTCGTACGAATGACATTCGACGTGTAATTAACGACTACTGGCAAAATAATGACCAAATTAATGATTAAACTATATAATTATATGACTAAATAATGTCTTTGACGAATTTCTCCTATTTAATTATCGTTATACGTTTAATATTTCGTGTGACCAATTTTTGCCAGTTTTAATTTCAAACCTAAACCTAAACCTAAACCTAACCTAAAAATTAATATTGAGGACGCGAGAGGAAATTTCAAAGATCCTCTGTGCATAAAATGTAACAGTAATGCTATAATTAACAAAATATAACAGTAACATTCAGTCATAATGGAATTTATGAGAAATTGAGGCAACGAATTACGATAAATTATTGCTTAATGGGTCCTTAATAGGTTCGATGTTAATAAGCCACCTAAACCTAAACCTAAATCTAAACCTAACTCAAACCTAATCCTAAACCTAAGTTTAAACCTAAATCTAAACCTAATCTAAAAAATTAATATTGAGGACGCGAAAGGAAATTTCAAAGATCCTCTGTGCATAAAATGTAGCAGTAATGCTATAATTAACAAAATATAACAGTAACATTCAGTCATAATGGAATTTATGAGAAATTGAGGCAACGAATTACGATAAATTATTGCTTAATGGGTTCTTAATAGGTTCAGTGTTAATAAGCCACCTAAACCTAAACCTAAACCTAAACCTAACCCAAACCTAATCCTAAACCTAAGTTTAAACCTAACCTAAACCTAATCTAAACCCAAACCTAACCTAAACCTAACCTAAACCTAACCTAAACCTAAACCTAACTTAAACCTAAACCGAATCTAAATCTAAACTTAACTTAAATCTAAACTTAATCTAAACGTAAACCTAACCTAAACCTAAACCGAATCTAAACCTAAATCGAACCTAGACTCGAGTAAACTTGCTCGAGCTGCGAACGGAACAGCTCGATTCCCCCGCGACGTCTAAACTTAGAGTGAACTTAGATGGAGCTCTAGATGCAACTCGGACCGAAGCTAGACTCGACACAGACCCAATTCTTCAGCCGGACTAAATCGTAACTCAGCCGCGTCTAACCCGGCTAAGCCAGACGTAACCCAAAGGCGATCCAGTCTCGAACTGGCGACCTAGACCCAACGACCAGCCTACTTCTCTCAACAAGACCTGTTAGACTCAACCTGAGAGACCCAAAGGCTCGCCAGAGTGTAGCCGAGAAATCCTGATCTACACACTGATGTAAACGCACTGTCCGCCGCCGTACAGTTCGACAGTGTGCGACCATCTGTTCCGAAAGTGTTACTCGCGTTTTGCGCGACAGCTGTCGCGTCCTTAATTTTCCTTGCTCTTGCCCGTCGGCATCGACCCAAATTTCCTGCCTCCCTCTTTCATCTCGACGTGGTTGTCACTACTATGTTCTCTACTGCAAGTACTCACACGTTTATACAGGGTGGGCCGGAATATTACTATTCGTAGTCGCAATCTTAGTCGAGGAAATGTTTGTTGCAAATTTGGAAATTTAAGCGATTTTAAAATGTATGTAGTCTTTCGTATTCTAATGTGTTTCTATCTTTTTGTTAGCTGCAGTGTCTCTAATGAAAATTCTGTGCCTCGGTCGCCGGTAGTGTTCTAGTGTTAAAAAGCACTCTCTTCAGTCGTCGGGGAGCACTTCCTGTTTTTCGAAAGTCTCTGCCGCGGATAAAAAGCGCGGCAGATTCGAGTTTTATGGCACGGCTGGCGAGCGTCTGGGCTCGAAAGTATTCCGAGAAAGGCCGACTCGCGCGAACGCATAACGATCCATTGAACAATGAGAGAGGCTTCTAAACTCATCGGAAGAGAGGAGCGTAATTCGTGTAATACGATCGTTATCTTTCGCGGAACAAACTTCTTTCCGCTCTGCTCCTGAAATCCTTTACACGGACTCGCTCCTCGAAGAAGAAAAGATGCGACTTTTTGTTTACAGATAAAACCAGAAACAAACTATTATATTTATTATAACATATAATATTATAGGCATAATAATAACAGTATAACTATTAGAGATATAATGTATTTATTATAGGTTTAGGTTAGGTTTAAACGTAGATAACGCTTTCTCTAATAATAATAGAGATAAGGAGAAATTAACGTATGACGAAATTCACGTACGGTATCGTAATTAGCGATCACCAGTTTCGATCACGATCGTAAAACGATCTTTTACTTTATTTTTCATCTTTCCTCCTCCGTTTGAACTTTGTCGAATGATCTTGCAAACGAAACAATGAAACGAATGCGTTCCTGCGTTCAACTTTCTCTTTTGTAATATATCGCGAAGATAATAAAAATTCTCTGGCAGCGGCGTTTCCTACTCAGTCGATAAGAGTGTTTACTCGTAATTATCGGCAAGAATTTAGAAGTCACTTGAAATTATCAAAATCTCTCTCGTTTCGCAATACGTATCTAATGTAAATAATTCTTGAGAATGATTCTGAACAGGAGTCACGTGTCCCGCAGGATCGTTTTGTTAAACAAACAAAATGTGCGTGGAAGGGGAAAAATCGGCACGGCTATCTGCACCGTTGGTCAATATTTGTCGTGCACCTAGTAGCGTCGATAGTAGCTCAAGGCAGTTTCGACTAGCTAGACACATCCGGGCGCGACGTTTTCCCTCTCGCTTCGCACGCGAACCGAATATTTCGATAGCGAAACAAGAATGAGTTTACGACGTAAGTGTACATTTGAAAACCGTTTGATCATGCACGTACGATTTACAACCGTGGTTCTCAAAGGGTAATTTGATTTTCTTCCAGGGGAGAGGCCAATTCGAGAATGAGTCGGTTCAAGTGAATTTTTTTCGCATTTCCTCTCGAGATGAGCTCAAATTGTATTTCGAATTTGCTAAATATGTTTAGGTGGAGCATGGTCAAAAAATGATCAAGAACCACTGCTTTACGAAGACAATGAGTCTCTTTTAGCGAATTTAAAAAAAGAAAAACGTTCGAGGCAGCAATGGAGATAATATTAGAGTGTATCGATGACTCGAGTTCGATCGAATCCGATCAATCAACAACGCAAATGCATAAGAATTCCATCGACACGTCACACAAATTGCCATTGAATGACTTCGAAACGATCCTCTGTATTAGATAACCATGAGTAATTTTTGAATAGTTTTTTTTTCAAATTTAATGAACATTGCCATCTAGTGATAATAATTTAACTTATCGTAACATAACCTATAATTAAATGTATATAACCTGTAAATAAATTGACACTTAGACATTGACATAACATAACCTATAAATAATTTAACATTTAGACATTAATATAACTTATAAATAAATATGTAACCTATAAATAAATTAACACATAGCTTATATAACACATAGAACCTACAAATAAATTAATATTTAGACATTGACATAACATAACTTGTAAATAAATTAACACATAATATAACTTATATAAACTTATATAACATATAAAAATAAATTAGCATTTAAACATTGATATAAATACATTGACATAACATAACTTATAAATAAATATATATCCTATAAATAAATTAACACATAGATCATATAACACATATAATCTACAAATAAATTAATATTTAGACATTGACATAACATAACCTGTAAATAAATTAACACATAATATAACATATAAAAATAAATTAGCATTTAGACATTGATATAAATACATTGACATAACGTTTAGGACATTGACATAACATAACTTATAAATAAATATATAACCTATGAATAAATTAACACATAGCTTATATAAGACATGTAACCTACAAATAAATTAATATTTAGACATTGACATAACATAACCTGTAAATAAATTAACACATAATATAACTTATATAACATATATAACCTACAAATAAATTAGCATTTAGACATTGATATAAATATATTGACGTAACATTGACATAACCTATAAATATATTGACATTTGATGTGCTTATTATTAAATTATACCACATAGATTGAAATTATTATTGACTCTTAAATGAAATAAAATTTTGCATAATATCAAAAAAAAAAAAAAAAAAAAAAAAAAAAAAACAACGACAGCTTGCTTATGGATATATCCCGAGTGAAATGGATTTTATAAAGTAGCGGAATTTTTACGGAATCGCAGTTGAAATCAAAGAAAAGATTCCAAGAGAAACGAGAAACATCCGAGAAATGAAGCGACAATGCGTTCCTTGTGCAACCGAGAGCCAATCACGTATTCAGCCGATCGAATAAAAATCAAGAGAGAAATACGAAGAAATAAGAAGAAGAGGAGGAAAGGAAATGTTAATCATCGGAATGGAAAATGAATTTGTGGGATCGTTGGAACGCGGTAACGCGAAACGGGATAAATTTTATTTGGCGGATTCCTTCTGGCAAACACCCGTTACTATTTCCTTCTAACTGTTCATCTTGATCCGCCTGTATTTCTCTCGATGGACGCCCGGTTTCACCCGACGCCCGAACAGAACCCGCGTTTATTAATACTAATTACACTCGCATTTGACCGGGGAACTCGTACGGTATCTCATTCGCGTCGATCAATCAGAAGTTGAACGCATCGTTGCCATTTGCATTCACGTTTTATCACGTTGTTCGGAGACTCTCGAATATACGTACGAATATTCGTTTCTCTTCCTCTCGTTTTCTCTTCTCCTTTTTTAAATTAAAAATAAACAGATTTTTCCAGATCGAATTTCTTTCGTAATTTTGACATTTGAACCGGATTGACAAAACACTCTGTGATAAGAATCGATATTGCTGCCTAATATAATAATATCTCTGTTTCTTTTTTTTTTTTTTGCTTAATTTTCTAGAATTTCTTTCGTATATTTGACATTTGAATGGATTGACAAAACACTCTGTGATAAGGATCGATATTGGTGCCAATAATATCTCTGTTTCTTTTTTTTTTTTTTTTGCTTAATTTTTTAGAATTTCTTT
>NW_025110217.1:121332-123211 GCF_011392965.1 Frieseomelitta varia | reverse complement strand
AATTTTCTAGAATTTCTTTCGTATATTTGACATTTGAATGGATTGAGAAAACACTCTGTGATAAGAATCGATATTGGTGCCGATAACATCTCTGTTTCTTTCTTTTTGCTTAATTTTCTAGAATTTCTCCTCGTATTTTTGACATTCGAACTGATTGATAAGGACACTCTTTGATAAGAATCGCTTTTAGTGCCATAATTTTGATTCATCGACAAAAAAAATCACTCCTCTTTTCCGATCAAAAGTATCGAAATGTCATTTTTACAAATATAAAGCAAGCCCAAAAATATATTCTAATTGAACGAAGTGAACGTTACAAGCTGAGAAGTACATTTTAATTGAACGAGGTGGAATTAATTACTTGTATCACTTGCACAGTGACGTTAACGAGACTCCTTTTATCTCTCGAGGCATTTTATCTCTCACAGTGACATTTTCTCTTTTATACATGTACATATATATATACATCTTCGCGTAATGTTTGGGCAATCTGATGACTCTAATTATCGCAGCAACACACGCGTAATGTACGGTCTGGCGTGTGGTTACTACGCCTTCGGGTTAATAACCAGGGAAACAGCGTGAGATTATAGTTATCAAAAACCACTTCTTTGTCCGGTTGGAGCGACTGCTCATGAAATCTTTACAAAAACCCGTATGATTTTTCGACTGATAAATCATACGATCTTCCCACGTGTTGTAAGGTTAAGGGTGATTGCTGGTTCTATGGTGGAAACGCGTGAAATCTGCAAATTCATGATATGCTTTGGCAGATTCAATAGTGAGACCGGATTGGCTGTTTAATTTACTCAACTGTTAATAGATAACAATCAGAGAAATTAATAATAATAATAATCTTCTAATAAATAATAATCAAAGAAATTAATAATAATAATAATAATCGGAGAATAAATAATAATGAATCAGAGACTAAATCAGCGTTAGTTTGAGTTTCTGATTGAATTTGTTACTTGGATACTTTTGCAAATACTTAGAAAGTGAAGAAGATATTAGATATTTCGTGTAGATTTAAAATAACAAGAGATCCAGTCAAAAAAAGACTAACTCATTCGAATGTCTAATTGAATTTGTCACGGATACTTTGCAGATACTTCACTCCAAAGAAGAATAAAATAATATAATTGTATCACATTAACCACGTTGCGCTGGCAACTGATTGCAGACCGTAACGAGTGGCCGAACCAATAAATTCGTCGCTTTCTTTTTGAACTCGTCGGTGTGATATCACTGGATAGAAATTATTGAGAAGTAATTTAACAAATTTATTATTCGCTTTGCCTGAGTGATACTTAAATATGCTTGAAATTGAGAAAATATTGCAATTTTGGGCCAAATATTCTCGACGTGTCATGCACGTATATTGTTTATTTAATATTTATACAATTATATAAATTTTTTTATATAAGTATACTGTACATTTAAGTATATTGAAATATAACCCAGGCAAAATACAATAAGTTTATTACTTCGTAGTAATTTTTATCCAGTAATATAACGATGAATTCAAAAAAAGAAGACGTTTCGGTCACTCGTTATGGTTCGCAATCAGAGGGGTTTACCTTTTTGCACTGGAACGCACGTCAAGAATTTTTTGTCCCAAAATTGCAATATTTTCTCAGTTCTGTATTAGTATATTTAAGCAGGCAAAACAAATAATAAATTTGTTAAATTACTTCTCAATAATTTCTATCCAGTGATATCGTACCGACGAGTTCAAAAAGAAAGCGACGAATTTATTGTATACGGTTCGGTCACTCGTTATGGTCCGCAATCAGAAGTGTTAACCTTTTTGCGCTGGAACGACGTGCCACGCACGTCGAGAATTTTTCGTTCCAAAATTGTAATATTTGCTCAGTTT
>NW_025110217.1:81632-121019 GCF_011392965.1 Frieseomelitta varia | reverse complement strand
AAATATAAAATATATAATAAAATGTACTCATTGTATTAAAATAAAATATATTTAAGTAAAACAAAACAAGCAAAACAAATAATAAATTTATTACTTCTCAATAATTTCTACATAGTGATATCACACCGACGAGTTCAAAAAGAATGCGACGAATTTATTGTATACGGTTACTCGTTATGGTCCGCATCACTGGACGGAAATTCTTGAGAAGCAATCGATTTATTACTTGTTTTGCGTTATACTTAAATATACACAAGACTGAGAAAATATTGCATTTTCGGGGGAAGAAAAAATCTTCGACGCGCGTGGCGCGAATGGTTAAAATCGACCAGAGCACTCGTCTGCTTCTAGTTCGCGCAGATTCAGAAACAACAGCCAACAGGTCCAGTCCAAGTGACTCACCCTGTATATCCCCTCCGAGCATATACCCATCTGTTCCCAATGTCCATGGAGTCTCGCGGGCATCTCCCACCCCATGGCGTCCACGGACCACGAGCATATCCACGTACACAAGTCGACCGATCGTTTCCCTCCCTCTTTGCGTTTCCCCGCCGTGCCGTGGTGCAGTGTTTCCGCGCGACGACCCTCCAACCGGCCCCCTATTCAAAGTCTCTTCGTCCGGCGTCTGTCGGCAGTCGGCAGTTAGTCGCGGTGCCTCCTCGATCGTGCAACTCGCGCGCGTCTCTCCTTCGTGTTTTCGTTCGCTCCATTTCTCCGCTTTTTTTTTTTTTTGGTTGTTCACCGAGAGTGTCGTCGAGTTACCAATTTATTCATCCTGTTCTTTCGCCAAACAAAGAAACCGCTCGACCCGAACTATGTGCTCGTTCAACTCGTGTTCGATAATCACGTCGAGATACCACGCAACAGGTCGGCAGGTCTTTTCACTCCTTTGACTCTGAATGCGGGTCTCTTGAAGAGTTCGTTCGCACAATTTCGACCGTTTCGAGAAGAGTTTGCCCCCTGCAGTTGGTTCACCGAGGAAAGTGAATTTCCTCGTTTCCTTCTTTTTTTTTTTTTTTTTTTCAATCGCGCGATGTTAAGTAACTGATTGTGAGTCGAGCAGAGTTTTCGTTTATGGGAGTCGAATGGGACTGTTGTCGAGAGAAGTGAGTGTTCCACGTTTGGCTCCTGCGAGACAAAAGAATCCGAAACTTCTGATATTAGTGCCGGTCTAACGTTTCGATGAAGCTTTCGACTCCAGAAAATAGAAACTGGACCGAGAATCTACAAATCTGACATTGGATATCGTTCCAATGTTTGTGGAATTCTCGAAGAATCGTTTTTGTTGCAGCAGTGAAAATATTGAACGTTCCAAAGAGACGCTTACGAATTGAAATCTCGTAGATTTCGAGGGAATGAGCAAAGTAAATAAAATAAAACAAATCAAAGGGAACAAATAAGATAAAATAAAAAAAAAGAAAAACAGAAAAATATTTCAAGAAACAGCAGAAAAGAAGAAAATCGACGAATCTCAGTTTCCCCGAAATTTCCAGACCCTGAAATAAAAGGACGATCATTGGGAAGGAAGGGACAGCAAGAATTCGAACTCGAGTGTGGAGAGAACGTCGAACGTAAAAGAAAAGAATAATAAAAAAGAAGAGAAAAAGAGAGAGAAGAAAAAGATAGATCGACGAGGTTGTCTCGAAGGCCAGGCTACCTGGCACAGATAATCAGAGGAGAAGAAAGTTTCGTCTCGGCTGCTGCATCCGGCTCGGAGACGTGCGTCCAACCTTCCTTGGATCGTGTATCCACCTTTCTCGATCAATTTCGTGACTTCCTCCTCTTTCGTTCGTACGTTTCTTCGGCCTCTTTCTTTCTTTCTTTCTTTCTTTCTTTCTGGTGAATTTCTGGCCGAAAGAAAGAGAAGGAGGGGAGAGCGGCGAAGGAAGGTAGGGAGGGAGGGAGGGAGGGAGGGAAGGAGGAAAGGTGAAAAGTGGTCGGGAAGGCTGGAATGCCGGCCTGTTAATGATCTTGGCGCGCTTCTTCTTCGCTGTGGACACGGAAGGAATGAGAGGCGCCGCGGGTGATGTGATTCCACGGTGCCGATTGAATGGAGCTACTTCCAAGTGGTTTTGACCGCCTCTCCCGCTGGATGACTCGTCCCTCTCCCGTGAGTCGAATAAATTATCGATCCGACAGTGTCTAAACGCTGTGGAACGAGGTGTAATTCACTCCAGTCAATTGCCAACGACGATAAAAAATTGTCGATTAAACTGATACGAGAGATTCGTTGAATTTGGTTCATGTTAACTTCTTGCGCTGGAATGACGTGCCACGCACGTCGAGAATCGTTTTTTTTTTCCCAATATTTTCTCAGCTTTAAGTATAGTTAAGTATAATCAAGGCAAATAATAAATTTGTTAAATTACTTCTCAACAATTTCTATCCAGTGATATCGTACCGACGAGTTCAAAAAGAAAGCGACGAATTATTGTGTACGGTTCGGTCACTCGTTATGGTCCGCAATCAATTGCCAGCGCAACGTGGTTAACCTAGAATAACATGCCACGCACGTCGACAATTTTTTGTCCCAAAATTGCAATATTTTCCCAGTTTTAAGTATATTTATAATCTAGGCAAAACAAATAATAAATTTATTACTTCTCAACAATTTCTATCCAGTGATATCGTATCGACGAGTTCAAAAAAAAAAAAAAATCGACGAATTATTGTGTACGGTTCGGTCACTCGTTATGGTCCGCAATCAGTTGCCAACGCAAGTGGTTAACCTAGAACAACATGCCACGCACGTCGACAGTTTTTTGTCCCAAAATTGCAATATTTTCCTAGCTTTAAGTATATTTATTATATTTATAATCCAGGCAAAACAAATAATAAATTTATTACTTCTCGACAATTTCTATCCAGTGATATCATATCAACGAGTTCAGAAAGAAATCGACGAATTTATTGTGTATTTATTGGTTCGGTCACTCGTTATGGTTCGCAATCAGTTGCCAGCACGAATTTGTTCATTCCAAACGTAACAATAGCTTTACGTTATTTTGAGAAAATTGTAGAGATTCAAACGCGTGTGGAAACATCAAAAAACATGTTTTCACGATTGAATCCATTATGGTATTACCATATAGTCTCGAAGATTGAAATTTTCTTTCTTTGCAACGACTTCTTAAAGCTCGCCATTTTATCGAGTTTGGAACATTGGGGTTCCAGGTGACAAAATACTGGGATTTTTTAGATATGTTGACTCTGATACTCAATGAAACAGCGGAGAGAAAATTGTACAAGTTTCAGGAAATTTCAATCTTCAAAATGATAGTGGATCTAAATTCTCGCGAATAGAAATTTTCAATGTTTTTCCACACGTTTGAATTTTGACAATTTTCGAGGAAAATGTCCTCACTTTCTCATTGATCGCTAGTGTGAAATCATCTTCAAAGGAAATGAATTTACGACCTTTAAAGTCAAAACTTCGGTCCTTAAAATGAGACCAAAGTGATCTTCTTTTTTATAAAGTTGTACCAGTTTCATTCATCCACAATTTTTCGTTGTCATTTCTTGTACAGTTATGCTCTTCACTGCATAAAATGCTTCAGTTCTTACGCACCTGAAATATATTACATGTGTTATATATCGAAGAAAAGTGTTTCGAAACAATTCAATTCAACAACATGTTAAAAGATTCGGTTCTTTGGAATTTATAAACAAATCATTTCTCGCCGAGTTTTTGAATTTTGGTGATATTTGAAAATTTCTGTTTGCTAAATTTCATTAAATTTAATCTCGTTTATTTCTCTCAAATAAAAGATTTTTTAGAATTTGTAAACAAATCATTTCTCGCCGAGTTTCAGAATTTTGACGATATTTGAAAATTTCTGTTTGTTAAATTTAAATTTAAATTGTATGATATTTTTGACGAGAGAACGTTACACACACACATACACACATATTGTTTTGAACGAACAGTTTTATTATTAAGCGCAGTAGGGTAGAGAGAATTGTTTGATCGTTCGAGTCTTTAAAAACCTCTTAACCTTGCCGGTGCATTACAGTAATACGCAAATTACCACGTCACTATGATTCATTATCCGGCTCGGAGAATTACTAAATTAGAATGGTACTTTCGATTTCTATCAACGGTTCTCGGAATTTACACTGCCGTGCCGTGCTGATACGTTAACCTCCGAATCTTCGCCATTTTAAGTAGTAAAAATTTGGAAAAAAAACAAAAAAAAAAACGCCTCAACAATCGACGATCTTTCTCAAACTAACTTCCAACTTGTTTCTCGCTTCTTGTTTCTTTTTTAATATTAAAATTCCTGTTATCCTCAATCTGCTTCATTTTTATTCCATTCGAGCAATTTTCCCAATCTTGTTCACTCACAGTCAGCATTTTCCAAGCGAAAATATTCGCTTTTGAATATACAGTAGTAGTCTCTTAAACGTCAACACTTCGGGACACTTAAGAGGGGTGATGTATTCTGCCAATTGGCACCGAAAGAAAGAGTGGGGAATGAGTGTCGACTTTTATTCCGACACCAGGCACGTGCGGTGAATTCCAGTATCGTTTACTACGTTATTTCATTATAAAGAAATTTCACATCTTAACATTTCATTTGAACCGAATACATTTAAACTATTTCAAATTTAATACACACATACCTTTTAAACTGAACGAAGCAATAAATTAGAACAAAGCAATAGTTTGCCAAATGATTGTAAATTGATCTAAATTTCTCGAAAATTTGTTGAAATTTCTGTGAAAGTAGTTGTTAATCGATAATTATCAATAATTGGATGGAAACCTCGAAGAAAGGTCTTGTTGCATTTTTATCAACGTTAAATTAACAGTACACGATTCTATAATCGTATTGATACATATAAATTCGATATGTGTTTGTTATTTAATATAAAATTTGCCTCACTTTGATCGAAACAATTATAATGTGCCGAAATGTCGATGTCATACGTCGCTTGTTTTTTTTCCATGTTTCACGCGATCGCGCGGCAAAGGTGGCGTAGAGTGGGGATAGTCCCAATTCGAAGAGTTGGTGGGGATAGCGACGGACGCTTAAGTGGGCACTACTGTACCTGTTCCTACTGTAATCGATCAGATCTTTTTACGAAAGGAATGTACGCAATTGTCAATTTCATACAGGAAACAATGCACAAGATAACTTTTGGATTGGAGAGAAAAAAAATTAGATCTTTGCATTCTTTTCCGACGAGAGTTAAACGGACGAAAAGGTGCAGAATTTTAAATTGAATTTCTAAACCGATCGTTTGATCAGGTGTTGTCACGTTTGTAATTGTGTATGTTTGAGAAGAAAATGCCAGAGTATTATTTGTTCGCTTATTTGAATGAAAAAGAGAAAGAGAGAAAAGGGAACAGTCGCGAAACACGACAGAGATGAATCGAACCGATTGCTCCGATCGATCATTCCGAAGCGAGCTTACCGATTAATTGGATCGTAGTTGCGATTTGCGTAATTATAACGCGACGTGAGCGTCCCTAGGGAGGGGGGGAGCTTTTCGATACGGATGGTTTCACGATTAAAAGTAATTGTCCCTCCAGAAAACTACCGTTAAAGCGATCGTGACCTCGATCGAGCCTTTATAGATTCTGTATAGATCCGCTTCTGGACCGTCTCTGTACGTATGTATGTGTGTGTGTACATGTTCGAACAACCGGATCGGCGACTTTTTACGAAACACGAGAGCGTCGAAAGCGCTCGCCTGAAATTTGACTCGCAGAGAAAATTCGTCGTTCGACTCGATCCTTGCTTCGAACAGTTTTCAAATTTCATTATTTCACGTGTTTCTGTTGTCACGAGATTCGACTGTCGAATTCGCGGTTAGTGAATATCAGTGAAAATCAGTTTGAGAGCTATGATATGTACAAATTTTATTATATTATACGCTATTATATATATGGTATATATACGTATGTAATATATAATTATTTATATATTATTATACAAATATTATATTATTTATTATACACTATACACTATATATATGGTATATGTACGTATGTAATATGTAATTATTTATATATTATTATACAAATATTATATTACTTATTATACACTATATATTATATATATGGTATATATACGTATGTAATATGTAATTATTATACAAATATTATATTATATACTATACACTATATACACACTATAATTATAATATTATACACTATATATACAATATACACACTATAATTATAATATTATACACTATATATACAATATACATTATATACACACTATAATTATAATATTATACACTATATATACAATATACACTATATACACACTATAATTATAATATTATACACTATATATACAATATACACGATATACGCATTATAATTATAATATTATACACTATATATACAATATACACTATATACACACTATAGTTATAATATTATACACTATATACGCAATATACACTATATACACATTATAACTATAATATTATACACTACATATACAATATACACTATATACACACTATAATTATAATATTATACACTATATGTATATACAATTACAAATTTTTAAGGGACAAATTTTTTTCTTCCAAAACTGTAATATTTTCTCAGTTTCAAGTATATTTAAGTATCAACTCAGGCGAAACAAATAATAAATTTATTACTTCTGAATAATTTCTATCCAGTGGCGTACCATACCGACGAGTATACTAGAAAGAAAGCGACGAATTTATTGGTTTTTACGGTTCGGACACTCGTTACGGTCCGCAATCAGTTGCCCAGCGCAACGTGGTTTAAATAGCCCCTGAGCGCTAAAACGGTTAATAATAATTTCCACGACTCGTGGATTTGCTAAACGGGACTACCGATCGCTTTTTGTTTGCTCTTCGTTACACGCTAGCAGAAAAGAAACAGCTTAGCGGTGACGCGTTTGATCACAAAGATCCGTGTAATCTCGAGATATAAAATCGTTTAATCATCATCGATCAATTTCGTGGCGATGATTGTTCATGCTGTTGTTTCTTCGTTGGAACGTTCGTCAACTGCGTGTTTTTTTTACCACGCGCGAGAGGAAATCGAGGAAAAAGCACAGCGAAGGGACGGGAGGGGTGGCATCCTCAAAGGAGAAGATTAGGAATTCTTCTTATCTCTTTGAAGCTAAAAGAAAAATCGTGGGAAAGAGAGAAACGAATTTAAAGCTGGATTTTTGTTCCTACTTATATTATGTATAATAGTTTTGTGTAATTTGTACACAATATTATTATATATTATATATAATTATTATATATATTATATATAATTATATTACTATATATAGTATATTATATTAGTATATATATTAGTATTAATATATTATTATATATAATTATTATATTAGTATATTAGTATATAAATTAGTATTAATATATTATTGTATATAATTATTGTATTAGTATTAATATATATAATTATTATATATAATTATTATATTTGTATATTGGTATATATAATAGTATTAATATATTATATATTATATATAATTATTATACTAGTATTATATTAGTATATACACTAGTATATATTATTATATGTTATATATAATTATTAGTATGTAATATAATACAGGCTGGGCCAAAAATTATTCCCTACCAAAATAAATCCGTTCGGACGGTCAACAGTCGAAAGGAATAGTTTTTAAAATATAATGAAAAAAAAAAATCATGTTTGAACTTGAATTTAATTTAAAATTAATAAAATTAGTTTTTTCTTCTTACATTTTAATGTTTTATTAAAAGAAAATAGGTGGGAAGAAACTTTTGGCTCATCCTGTACATAATATATAATATATTATAATATTACACAAAATATTATCATTATTTTAAAATCAAAAGATCATAATTCGTTGCGTCACGTTCAATTAAAAAAAAAAAAGAGAAGTTCTTAATTCAGTTTTAACCTGAATTTCCATCAAATGATCTACGATTAGTCTTCGTTGTTTAATCCAAAAGCCAGGCACGAACTAATATTTGCAAGTCTAATATGCAAAACTGCAGCGAATTCTGCATTTCTCTCATCTCTTTCGTTTACCTCGAGCAAACAACAAGCTTTCAACCTTGTTCGATTGAACGTTAACCGTAATTAACGCAATCTGAAGAGCCAGCTAACCATATTCACCGCGTGCGTCATTCCGAAAGGCTAGGCATTACCATCAGATATCTTTAGAATTTCGAAATCAGTAGAAAAGAAAACGAACTGGAACAGCTCTGTGTATTATTTCTTCACCCTTCGCTCTTCTTTCTTTCTCTGGCTGTCTGTGTCTCTTTCTCACTGCTATTAAATAGTTTGCAATCGAAACGGAATTTAATGAATTATTATTAACAACGAACAAACTTGGAATTATTTGAAAACTGATTATATATTAATTGTTGCTTGAAAGATAATTATATATTATTCTAAAATAATATAAAATTATGTATTATATATTATTCTAAACTAGTATAAAATTATGTATTATACATTATTATAAAATAATATAAAATTATGTATTATGCATTATTCTAAACTAGTATAAAATTATGTATTATACATTATTATAAAATAATACAAAATTATGTATTATGCATTATTCTAAACTAGTATAAAATTATGTATTATACATTATTCTAAAATAGTACAAAATTATGTATTTTATATTATTCTAAAATAATATAAAATTATGTATTATATATTATTCTAAACTAGTATAAAATTATGTATTATACATTAGTCTAAAATAATACAAAATTATGTATTATACATTATTCTAAAATAATACAAAATTATGTATTATACATTATTTTAAAATAATAAAATATAAAATAATAAATAAAGATAAAGTATAAAGTAATAAGATAATAACATACATAAAAATATAAAATAACAAATAAAGATAAAATAATAAAATAATAAAATTATATATTATTCTAAAATAATAATTCAACGAACATAATTAGGACGAGCTTGGAACTGTTTGAAAAATAATTATGTATCTTTTTCATTCTCCAAAATTTCGAAGTTTTTCTACAATAAATGAATGAGAGCTCATAAAAGAAAAGGTCGCATATTCCATCCCCTATATACATGTTTGTCTCTGAAGACAAAGTTGGATCGTTAAACGGTTGAAGGATGAAGAAACGTGGAATCGATAAAGGTTTCAACTAACACAAGGATGTTGGTAGATTGCGAGATACGTGTTACGATGTAAAAACACAGCATTTTAAAATAACAACGTAAGCGAGATATTATCCGGATGCTATTATAATATAATATGTAAGCGAGGCACCGTGCAATCTCTCTCTCTCTCTCTCTCTCTCTCTCTCTCTCTCTCTCTCTCTCTCTCCAACTACCGTTTCGCAACGGTTGTCTGCTATCGACGAAACACGAATAGATCGTTGTTAATTCTTTAGCTGCAAAATTGGGAGAGAACGGAGAAGCATAGGTAACCATCGAAAGTTTCTATTGTCCAATTGTATTTAAATGTGTAACGATAATTTAGTCATCTAAACCTCACGAGAAAGGAACAAGGAGGAAGAAACGAAATTATAAAAAGTTAGAAACGGCCATCAAACTTTGACATTTTTTTTCAACGAATTAATATATTAATTATATAATAATAATACATATTAATATATTTGTAATTAAATATATACTTTTACGTTTGTTCGAAGAATGTTTCTGTTCTTTTCTATTTCGAAATTCGTTGAAAGCGTGCTGAATTATTTATTTACTAGTTACATATTAATATGTTTATAAATAAATATTTATAATATTTGTAATATTTATAAATTATTTAATATGTTTATATAATAATGTATTATTTAATATGTTTATATAATATATTCATAATTTATATTTATAATATTTGTAATATTTGTAAATTATTAATATGTTTATATAATATATTCATAATTTATATTTATAATATTTGTAATATTTGTAAATTATTAATATATTTATATAATATATTTATAATTTATATTTATAATATTTACAATATTTATAAATTATTAATATATTTATAATTTATATTTATAATATTTATAATTATAAATTATTAATATATTTATACTTTATATTTATAATATTTATAATTATAAATTATTAATATATTTATACTTTATATTTATAATATTTATAATTATAAATTATTAATATATTTATACTTTATATTTATAATATTTATAATTATAAATTATTAATATATTTATAATATTTATAATTAAATATATTAATACGTAACTAATGAATAAATAATTCAGTACGTTTCTAACGAATTTCGAAATAGAAAAGAACAGAAACAGAAGGAGCATTGATAGAAAGATCAGTAATTAACGTAGATGACTAATTCTCGCGCGCACGAGGCAAAGTAATCAGCGAGCTCGTTCATAATTCTGTATTTGATTAAACTTTGCTGAAAGAAACGAGGAGAATGGCTAAAGAGAAACGAAATTAAAAAAAAAAATTGGAAAAAATGGTACAAATATGATATTCTTTAAACGTACAGACTCGACACGTTTCTAATTCACCCAGTTCAACTAATTTAGCTAATTTCAATACGTTCTTAAATTTTGAAACAGAAAAGAAAAGAACAGAAGCTCTCAAAGCAAACAGAGATCAATAATTGACAGGGATGAACAATTTTCTCGCGTACAAGGTATTTAATTAAACCTTACAGCGAGGAACAAGAAGAATGACCAAAATGAGAACTATGGTCAAATTTTTACCATTTTCAATTCAATTCAATTCAACTAGTTCAATGAATTCAACACGTTTTTAATTTTGAGAAATAGAAGGGAGCAGACACTCTTGACGCAAACAATTCACAATTTCATCAATAATCAACATCACCGGAACTGCCAAAATGGTCAAAATGATCATTCGAATATCCTTGTCGAATATAAAATTGTATATTTTTGGATTTGAATGGTCCTTCCATAAAGTACATGAACAAAAGTTCGTGTATCATAAAGTTGTACCATAAAGATTCTCTGTTCCATTTATTTGAACGTCTGAACGATGGAAAATTTCATGGTTTGATCGTCGGTAATTCTAGCGTTGACAGAGATGGATGATTTTCTTGCGCGAAGCGACCAATCGGCAAGTTTGTCCGATCTGCGGGCTGCCTGATCTGATCTGATCTCGAAAGAGCAGCTAGACGATGACGTTGCCGGTGGTGGACGTCAATTTATCGTGACGTTTTGCTTCCTGCGTGGAAGGGAACAACGGCCTGGTTTTCGACTCCGGTTGCCGTTTATGTATTCGCGTGTGACCGTCCTAATTGCGCGAGACACGCGTGTGTTACGCGAGCGCGTCGTACAAGCTGTTCGCGATCCGTTTTCGAGCGTTTCGTGCGCGTCCGCAACGCTCGAAACGATTATTAACGATATACGTTGGCTCGATACTGTCGTCAATGATTGAACTCGGCTCGACCAGACGAATACCAAACGAGCGTTTATCTTCTCTCCGAGCGTTTCACCCGGCAGAGGCCAAGCTCCTGAAAGCATTCCTGCGCACGCTTGACCGAAAATTTTGGAATATTTGTACGAGACAAATAACTGTTTCAACAGGTTCGCGTTTTCGTGTTTTCGACTGGTTTAAAGGACTTTTTAGTGGTGTGGTTAACACGTAAGTCAATCGATATATATATATATATACTTGGTTGAGAAATACTGGAGCATTTAAATAAAATATTTAAAGGATATCAGAATTTATAAACGAGCTAAGACTTATATTTCATTACATTTATGTTTATTATATTTTATAATAAAATTAAATTTTATTGTATTTATTACATTTTATAATAAAATTATATTTTATTATATTTATTATAATAAAATATAATATATAATATAATACATAAAATATAATAAAATGTAATATAATGAATAAAATATGATATAATATAATATAATGAACGTAAGTCATTCGATATATTCTTATATATATATATACTTGGTTGAGAAATATTGGAATATTTAAATAAAATATTTAAAGGGTATCAGAATTTATAAACGAGCTAAGACTTATATTTCATTACATTTATGTTTATTATATTTTATAATAAAATTAAATTTTATTGTATTTATTACATTTTATAATAAAATTATATTTTATTATATTTATTATAATAAAATATAATATATAATATAATATATAATATAATACATAAAATATAATGAATATAATATAATATAATATAATATAATATAATGGACGTAAGTCATTCGATATATTTTTATATATACTTGGTTGAGAAATATTGGAACATTTAAATAAAATATTTAAATGATAATCAGAATTTATAAATGAGCTAAGATTTATATTTCATTATATTTATTATGTTTATTATATTTTATTATATTTATTATAATAAAATATAATACAATATATATTATAATAAATATAATAAAATATAATATAAGATATATATTTTATTATATTTATTTAGATAAAGGATATTAGAATTTATAAACGAGCTATAAAAGATTTTTTAGTTGGTTCAGTCAACAAGTTGACATTCAATATATTCCTGTATATACTTGGCCGAAAATATTGGAACATTTATAAAACGAATGTTTCAATACGCTTACGCTCGTGTTTTCGAAGGATTCAAACAATTTTTCAGTGATTTATAGTGGGTTCAAAGGGTTTTTCAGTGCTTTAATCAGCACGTAAATCGTTCAAAATACTTCCTGGCATAACCTTGGCCAAAGCTGTTAGAATATTTATAAAACGAATGTTTCAATAAGTTCACATTCCTATTTTCGACAGATTCAAAGAATTTTTCAATTCAAAGAACTTTTTGATCACGAAGGTCGCTGAATGAAATCAACAAATTGTTCGATAAATGTTCGCAGGATTATCGTCTTCGATCGATAATCAACGGGTTTCTCGGCTATTAAAAATCCAGCAAGTGCGAAGTATCGACACGATTCGTTGCGTTTAGCTTCTCGATCGTTGAAAATGCAGCAGGCGCTGGATATCGACACGATTTGTTGCGTTTGGCGGATAAAATAGCTGCTTGAGGCTTGAGAGAAGCAGGGGCGAGCGATCAAGAGTAAAAGGGTCGCGCACCCACGCACGCAGCGATTCGCAACAATGCGATTTGTAGGGCGATCGAGGTAAGCGACCGGGTCAAGCACGATCAGACGGCTTACCATTTATTTTAACGAACTGCTTAACAGCGAATCGACCGACTTTGCACGCGATCATTCCCATCTCGGCACTATATCTTCTGAGATATCTTTCGAGAAGGCTTGTTAGTCTCGATTGAAGAAAAAAAAAAAAAAAAAAAGAAATTAAAGTGTCATTGCATAATCGATGCTTTGCAAGTCATCAGCGTGTTAGTGCACGAAGCTTGTTAAAAAGAGAAATTATTGCTCTTTGATCGTGACTTCTTTTTTTTTTTTTTTTTTCTTTTAACTAAATCTCGAAAGTCTTTGCACAATCTACTTGACATTATCTCGACACGATGAGCCTTTCACCAGATACGTGCATGATCTTAAACGAAGATAACGGGCATAGTGTGTTATTTCATTAACATAGTCAGGCTGGAGATCAACAGCTTTGAAGATAAAAGTATTATAAGCGATGGACGTTGAACGACGGATATTTTAAAAATAACGGGATTATCGCCGAAATGTTAATTCCATGACACAGAAGAAATTGCTTCTTTCGCTTTTTGTTTCCAATTCTTAATCAGTCTCTTCTTCGTTAATGAGACGATAAGGTTGGAATCGTAGTTGATTTAGAAAATAAGAACCCAGAACTTCAAGAGCGATAAGTCCAAAATAACTTTTAAAGTGAAATTATTTAGAATTGAGAGAGATTTGAAGATTAGAATACCGATAGTAACCAGAGGATTTTAATTTTACAATCAAAACACTAAATTTCGAACGTTCGTAGAAACTTGTATCTTTCTGAACAAAAATAAAAAAAACTGTCTCACATATATACTTATATTTCATAAGCAGAAGATTTTAATTTTACAATCGAAACACTAAATTTCGAACGTTCGTAGGAACTTGTATCTTTCTGAACAAAAATAAAAAGAACTGTCTCACATATATATATTTATATTTTGTAAACAGAGGATTTTAATTTTACAATCGAAACACTAAATTTCGAATGTTCGTGGAAACTCATACTTTTCTGAATGAAAATGAGAAATACTGTTTGTTAAAATATTGCAGCTTCTTGAATTTTTATGTTTCTCGTAGACCTCTGTATTTCATTAACCACGTTGCGCTGGCAACTGATTGCGGACCATAACGAGTGACCGAACCGTACGCAATAATTTGTCGCTTTCTTTTTGAACTCTTCGGTAGGATATCATTGGATACAAATTGTTGAGAAGTAATAAATTTATTATTTGTTTTGCCTGGGTTATAAAAATAATAATTATACTTAAAACTGGGAAAATATTGCAATTTTTTGGCACAAAAAATTCTCGACGTGCGTGGCACGTTGTTCTAGGTTAACCACGTTGCGCTGGCAACTGATTGCGGACCATAACGAGTGACCGAACCGTACGCAATAATTTGTCGCTTTCTTTTTGAACTCTTCGGTAGGATATCATTGGATACAAATTGTTGAGAAGTAATAAATTTATTATTTGTTTTGCCTGGGTTATAAAAATAATAATTATACTTAAAACTGGGAAAATATTGCAATTTTTTGGCACAAAAAATTCTCGACGTGCGTGGCACGTTGTTCTAGGTTAACCACGTTGCGCTGGCAACTGATTGCGGACCATAACGAGTGACCGAACCGTACGCAATAATTTGTCGCTTTCTTTTTGAACTCTTCGGTAGGATATCATTGGATACAAATTGTTGAGAAGTAATAAATTTATTATTTGTTTTGCCTGGGTTATAAATATAATAAATATACTTGAAACTGGGAAAATATTGCAATTTTTTGGGGTAAAAAATTCTCGACGTGCGTGGCACGTTGTTCTAGGTTAACCACTTGCACGGGCAACTGATTGCGGACCATAACGAGTGACCGAACCGTACGCAATAATTTGTCGCTTTCTTTTTGAACTCGTCGGTACGATATCATCGGATAGAAATTATTGAGAAGTAATAGATTTATTATTTGTTTTGCCTGGGTTATAAATATAATAAATACACTTAAAACTGGGAAAATATTGCAATCTTGGAACAAATAATTCTCGACATACGTGTCACGTCATTCCATCGCAAGAGGTGAAGTTAACTCACCACAGTGTCGGTGATGGTCAGAATTATCGCAGCAAACAAACCGAACAAGCTGAGCAAGCCAAGTTTAACATAACCATAATTGTCGTTTCACGTAAGCAGTAGTTCGCCAGGAGCAGCATACACACACATACACACATACACACACATTCATGGTGTGAAAAACATGGAACTTTCAGTGTTAAAAGAATTCAGGCATGCGTGATGTGCATACGTGTATATGTGTGTATGTGTATGTGTGTGATTGTTGATGATACATCGGTATCTTACTCTCGAATAGCGAAGATCGACGAGAAGGATCCTCGACCAGTGAAATCGTCTAGTGGTTCTCTCCCTCTCCATCTCCTTTCCCCCATGGCAGCTACAATTAGGGTTAATTAGCACGCGTAAGCGAGAGATCGCAATTGGAGCAGACGTGTACAGCAACAGCATCAGTCGCTCTCACCCGACAGTCGACTTTCCATATGGCTGGGCTGCTGGATGTCGTACAGCAAAACGCTTTGTCTTCGAACGCTCTGTCGAATCGGTACACGCCTCTTCGCTTGACTATAATGAAACTTTCGAATGCGAAGGAATTGTAGCGTTTGACTACTGGAGAAATGAAAAGGTCGACGATCCGCCAGTCCGTCGTTTTCTTCTTCTTTACTACTTTTTCTCATTCGTATCTCTGTAACTTTTGTCGATAATTGTTTACGTTAGTACGATGATTGTCAAATCATAGTTACCACAGTTACTATACCTTCGAGAATGCAGAGACGTTGTAGGATCGTGTACTCTGCACCTAGATATTGTTTTTCATTCGATTATTTATTTATAATTTTTATCGTCAACTCGATGAAATTGATCGATAATCTTTTACGATTATCAAATCCTTAGTACGATTATAAAATCATAATTATCATAGTTCTCGAGACTATAGGAAAGGTATCGTATATCAGAACGTATTTGTAGGATCATGTTCTCTGCGCTGGACCTTAAAACAATCGTCTGTTGACATGTTTTTCATTCGTATTTATTTGTAATTTTTATCGATAATTTTTTACGTTAGTACGATTATAAAATCATAATTATCATAGTTTCTACAGACTAGAGGGAAAGTATCGTATATCAGGACGTGTTTGTAGAATCGTGCACTCTACATCAGACCTTAAAACCCGTAGAGTAAAATTATACTAATTTCCATCTTCCGTTCGAATTCAAGTTTCGTTCGAAGAGAATGAAATTTCATTTCAAACGAACGTGACAAAGCAGTCTCCAAGACTGGAAATTGAAAGTAACACCCGGTAGTTTAGGCTTCGATTTATTATCAGAGGTTTCGTGCTACCAGCACGTTGCACAAGAAAGATCGACTTATCGCGAAGCTATGCCACGATACGTTCAGCCTGTAACCTTGAATATTACAGTCTCTGGGTCCAGTTTCACTTTGATTCGAATCACGCAGCAACAATTGGGTCTCTGATCCTCGTCTGATCCGATTCCGCAACAGCGAGTGGACGAAAAACAAAATAACGACTAGGTAATTGTATTTTCGTCGTGTTTTCATTTATGCGAAGTATCTCGGGGGCGAGTTGAAATCGATCGGCATTACCCGATGGAGATCTAACTTTCACTAGAGCAGGCCTCGTCTTCTTCAAAAATAAAACGTCGTCCTTTCGTCCTACGTCACGCGAGTTAAAAATAGAGCCGAACCAATAGGGGCTATTTTGATCGGCGCAACTCCATCGAAAAATCCTCTACGACGATCCGAGTACACTCTATGCATCCCTACACGTGTCAATTATCCCCGCTTCGATTTAATTCTCAGCTTATTCCAATCTTTTCGTCATTCTTTTATTATATATAATATATTACATATATATATATAATTATATATTTTAATTACTTACCTATATTGTAAAAAATATTAAATTTTTATATGTTTTATATGTTTATATTATATATAAAATTATATATTTTAACTACTTACCTATATTATAAGAAATATTAAATTTTTATATGTTTTATATAATATATATTATATGTATATACATTATATATAATATATTATATATATAATTATATACTTTAACTACTTACCTATATTGTAAAAAATATTAAATTTTTATATGTTTTATATGTTTATATTATATATAATATATTTTATATATATATAATTATATATTTTAACTGCTTATCTATATTATAAAAAATATTAAATTTTTATATGTTTTATATAATATATATATATAATTCCTCTATTCGTTAAACCGAGATTTTTCTCGTTTCTCTCGAAGCCGATGCTCGAATCTTATCTAAGCGTGATGAAATTTCCGACACTTGTCGTGATGGAATTCAAAGTATTTTATATTTTTTCTTTTCTCTTTTTTCTTCGTTGAAAAAAACTACAAGAACATTCTGCTTATTGAGGGATCTGCGTGTACGCGATAGATCGTGACACTTTCTCCTGCACGCGATACCTCGTTCCATCGAAACGAATGCTTGGACTTAGACCTAGTGCTTCGACTGGCTCGAGAAGGACACTGGCCATTTTTTTTTCCTGTAGTTAGATCGATGCTTGATATTCAACATAATCTGTAATTTGATTGATATTCTCGTCAACAACACTCTGAGAGTTTTGTTAGGCTCGCGATCTGTGTGAAAGGGAGATTCGATTTTTGCTGAAAATCTTGAAAATCAAGTAAACTTTCATGTCGCGAATAAGAATATTAAATAAAATACTTTCTCCGGAGAACGTGCGATCCTTTCCAAACTGTTTAAAGTTCGTCCACTTTAATTGCAAGACTTTTTTACAACTCTCTTAATCTCCTACACTGTATCACCATTTAATCCTTAATTTAAGTGGTTCTTTTTCAGGAAGATTCTCTATCAAATGTGCCCAATTAGTAATTACAGTACTTTAAATAATAATTTACATTAAAATTTCCCGGTAAATCACTTGGGAATTTTAATGAAATCGACAGGCTAATAAATGGAAATTTATACAGTTGTGGAATATTACATAGTTATATAGTTAAGAAGGTACACGAACGTCTTGATGCATTTTCTTGAATGCACCTTCTAAAAATAAGTTCACGTTATGACAGAATTGATCAGTTTGACTTCTCATTTGAATCCGTCACCAAAGGTTAGAATTTCAATCATTCCTCGAACCTTTCGTCACCAAGTCCAAGAACCTCGCTTCTTTCTCACTCTTTCTTGCCTTCTCTGTAAGAAACGAGGAACGCGTAGGATTAATTATGTACGTATTATACCTATTATCATGCTTAAACATAGCATCAGAGTTATTCACTTGGAATACTGCTTTGTGTGATTTTTAACCACGCGTTGTCACCTTCTGTTTCACCTTCTCTTTAATTCGTCTTTTAACCAGGTTGCGCTGGCAACTGATTGCGGACCATAACGAGCGACCGAGCCGTATAAAATAAATTCGTCGCATTCATTTTGAACTCGTCGGTGTGACATCAGTCGGTTAGATTATTAATCGAGAAGTAATTTAACAAATTTATTATATTCGTTTTGCCTGGGTCACACTTAAATCTACTTAAAACGGAGAAAGTATCGCAATTTTGGCAATCTGGCGATTTTACAAAAAATTCTCAACGTGCATTCCAGCACAAGAGGTTATTAAACACCAAATATGTATCTTGTAATCTCTTGTAACATCACACGTTGTAAATTCGCCAAAATGGTTGTCTCTACAAACATTCGCAAGTGCATGCAATGTATGTCTTCTCTCTCTCCCTCTCCCCCTCTCTCTCTCTCTCTTTTTTTTAAATACCTTTGCACCTCATCGTCTCAAGCGAGCCTTTCAATTGAGACAGAAGGTTTCTTTGGCGACGCGCGCGTTAACACGCTGTTAAGGACAAAATGGGAGAGGGGCTCTCTAAGCTCTTAGGAGAACTTAGGTTGGGACAGCGTTGGGAGTAGGCTTTGGACGAAAGAGCATCGGCGTGGCGCGGCGAGCGCTGCTGGATCGCCAGGTAGTAGAGGGAGGTGCAAAAGGTGAAAAACAGTTTTGCCATCAGCATAACCGGTTCCACGTATCCCGAGCCAGAGCGTCTCACTGTTTCTCCGGCGTGGCCGGATGACAAGGATTCGGCTGGCAAACAGTTTCTTACCGATCACGATCGATCTCCGTCTGTTGTCAGATTAGACTGTCGTTGATGTAGCGGCATTTGCAACGAGGCGAGGCCGAAACTTGTTTAGAAAATTCATCTGCGAATGAATTATTTGAACTGAGAGAAATTGATGGAGCCAGTATTTTACTAATTGAACGAAATTTTTCATATGACCAAAAAAACAACAATATTTACTTTTGCGTAGACTTGGCAAAGACAATTTTTGTGTTGCAAAATGTCGTAAACACGATACTTGTAGATAAAATTGATAAAAAATGACGAGAGAACAAATTAATAATTCAATAGCCTCTAGGAAACGTGCGACGTCTTCAAGCTTGATCCAATGTGCGCAGAATTTTGAGGTTAACTTGTTTATATAACTCGTGTCATAAGCACGATACTTGTAGATAAAATTAATAAAAAATGATGAGAGAACAAATTAATAATTCAATAGCCTTTGGAAAACGCGCGACGTCTTCAAGCTTGATCCAATGTGCACAGAATTTTGAAGTTAACTTGTTTATATAACTCGTGTCATAAACACGATACTTATGAACAAAATTAATAAAAAATGACGAGAGAACAAATTAATAATTCAATAGCCTGTAGGAAACGCGTGACGTTTCCAAGTTTGATCCAATGTGCACAGAATTTTGAGGTTAACTTGTTTATATAGGGTGGCCACTGAAAAACTGAAAGTTTTAAAAAGCCCGTATTTGCGAACAGTAAAATTGGTGGTCATTTGAGGGATGTTGTTTTTTACACATACTGAAAAAATCCATTAATTATTTCCAAATAAAATAATAATTTAAAAAATTGAAAAAATATGTGTTTGTGAAAGTTATTTTTGTTTTATATCATTCAGTGACCACCCAATATAACTCGATACTTATGAACAAAATTAATAAAAAGTGCCGAGAGAACAAATTAATAATTCAATAGCCTCTAGGAAACGCGCGACGTCTCCAAGCTTGATCTAATGTGCACAGAATTTTGAGGTTAACTTGTTTATATAACTCGTGTCATAAGCACGATACTTATGAACAAAATTAATAAAAAATGTCGAGAGAACAAATTAATAATTCAATAGCCTCTAAGAAACGCGCGACGTCTCCAAACTTGATACAATGTGCACAGAATTTTGAGGTTAACTTCGATTCAATAGAAAATATAGCGAGTCCATTTTTATATTCGCCGATATTCTTACTCGATATTAACTTAAGACTTCACCATAATAGTGTAAATAAAATTATGTGTATAATATATTTTGCTTTGCTTCAGTTTTATTGTCAAGGACGGCACGTGACTTGGCAAGGTCGTAAAATGCGATTGTTTCTTCATTCGCTTGCGAGAAGCATTACGACATCATTTTTTTGCATCTTCGTCAAAGTTCGTTCAGTAAACGATTAACAATTTCCAAACTGTCTCGTTTCCGAGTCACGAATCTTATTGATTATTAGTCGCGGATTTTTACTTTACACGGCGATTCGTCAAGGACTGATGATGATATCGATATGATTGCCGATTATGGTTACACAATAACGCGAAGGAAGAAAACCGAGCACGATAAAAATAAGAGAAATGTGATACGATAAAGGATTAACGAAAATTTAAAGATATTCCGGAGAAACGAATTTAAAAGGTCATCGATCTTTTCAACGTTTGGTTATAATAACCGGTGGTTATCCATTCCTATCGTGCTCCACCACTTACCCTCCGGTTTATAAATAAACGCTACCTGACAAATAAAAGCTAGCTCCTCGCAGCCAGGCGTGAAAGCTACCGCGACAAGTAAGTCCGGTATCGTTCCTGATACCTTGACACCGTCGACTCGTTTCAGATAAGCTTTCCACCATCCTGTTCTGCCCGCTTTATCTGTCAACCAGTTTTGATTTTTCACTTTCCACTTTTCCGCGGCACGGGAAACGATAAAATTGAAAATTTCGCCGTCGAAAAGGTCAAGGATCGTTTGGAGAAAATCGAGCTTCCTCCAATCTGCTTGATTTCTCCCGCGAGAATTTCCCATGTACAGGGTGTCCCGTTTTAATTTACAGATGCAATTATCTTCGGAGCTATTTTATTAGACTATATAAAAAGCACTAATGGATTTTAGACTTTTTTTTCTTCGTAGAGAATGACCTGCTGCATCAATCGATGCAAAAAAAAAAAAAAAAGAATTACACAATTGTAGTTGGAAAATAGTAGCGTCTATCTCGAGACAAACTGAGTATACCAAATTATTGTCCTCTCAAGATAGAAAACAAACGAATGCATTTGAGATAGTTTTTTTAAACGGAGAACAATTTCGGAGATAATTGCATTTATAGATTGAAACGAGACACCCTGTAGAATTCACCGGAAAAGAAAGGATAAAGAGAAGAAGTCACACAGCTTAGAAAATATAGACGATCGAAAGGATCTCGACGATCAAAATATCGAGTGTGTTTTGGATTTTTCGTTTTGGTTTCCATCTTTCTGTAGAACTTCGAATATCGAGTTTTCTTGGTTAAGGTTAATCCCGATAGGAATCAAGGCAATTGAACGAAACGCAAAAGTCTCTAAACCACTCCGAGATAACCTCCAAGTGGTTATTCAGCTCATGGTAATGTCGTTCTGGATGAGCGATCACGAGTAATAACCCAGGCATTAATGACGTGCACGGCAAAAAAGATTTTCCTCGATGGAGGAGCAATTATGGCGGGAGGATCGGTGGTCTCGGAGATGAAGATGACGAGTAAAACCAACTTACGTGGCAGGAGAGCTAGTTTTTTTTTTTTTCTTGCCTCTCTTTCTCGTAACGCGACGTCGAAGGAGGAAGAGTTCGATTACGATCCTCCAATTTCGCCGGTTGCATCAACCGTTGGGAAAACGTTTCCGGTTATTATCGACTTCCTCCCGAACGCTAGACCGACCGGCGCGCAAGATACTATTACGCTTTCTGTGCTCATCGTCTTCGTGTTTCACGCGACATTCCCAGTAATCCGAGCGAACCTAATAAGAAGCGGTAAACAATCTCTGCGCCTTTTAAATGTGAAATTTATACTTTTCCTCCTCTCTAACGACAAACGTAGTAGCGATTTACGTAACATCAGGGCTTCTTCTTTGTTATTACGCGTCCGGAGAATTTACATGCAGAATGAACTATGTAATTTGAACATCCCTTGTCTCTGAAGATATGAAACTAATTTATTGACAGAAATTATTTAGTACAGAGAAGGTTGTAATAATTAATCTTCGTAAGTGGATTTTATTTCATTTCCACGTTTTTAACTGGAATACTATATTTCTTTGCAGTTCTATATTCTCTATAAAAAAAAATACTCTATGAATAATACACTCTGTGTAAAAAGATGCCACGTAGCTTGATCATTTTAAGTGTCTTCTGTTTCTGAAGATATGAAATAGATTTATTAATAGAAATTATTTCTTACAAAGAAGTTATAATAGCTTCTTCTTAAGTGAAGTTCGTTTCACCTTCATGTTTTTGACTAGAATACTATATTTCTTTGCAGCTCTATATTCTCTATAAAAAAATATTTTATGAATTATAATACACTCTCCATAGAAAGATACAACGTAACTTGACCATTTTAAGTGTCTCCGCTGATTCTGAGGATATGAAAGAGATTTATTAATAAAAATTATTTCATACAGAGAAGTTATAATAGCTTCTTCTTAAGTGAAGTTCGTTTCACCTCCATGTTTTTAACTAGAATACTATATTTCTTTGCAGCTGTATATTCTCTATAAAAAAATATTTTATGAATTATAATACACTCTCCATAGAAAGATACCACGTAACTTGATCATTTTAAGTGTCTCCGTTGATTCTGAAGATACGAAATAGATTTATTAATGGAAATTATTTTATACAGAAAAAGTTATAATAGCTTCTTCTTAAGTGAAAGAGTTCACTTCACCTCAATGTTTTTGAGTAGAATAATATATTTACTTACAGCTCTATATTCTCTATAAAAAGATACTCTATGAATTATAATACACTCTCCATAGAAAGATACAACGTAACTTGACCATTTTAAGTGTCTCCGCTGATTCTGAGGATATGAAAGAGATTTATTAATAAAAATTATTTCATACAGAGAAGTTATAATAGCTTCTTCTTAAGTGAAGTTCGTTTCACCTCCATGTTTTTAACTAGAATACTATATTTCTTTGCAGCTCTATATTCTCTATAAAAAAATATTTTATGAATTAATAATACACTCTCCATAGAAAGATATCACGTAGCTTGATTATTTTAAATGCCTCCGTTGATTCTGAAGATACGAAATAGATTTATTAATGGAAATTATTTCATACAGAGAAAATTATAATAGCTTCTTCTTAAGTGAAAGAGTTCACTTCACCTCAATGTTTTTGAGTGGAATAATATATTTATTTACAACTCTATATTCTTTATGAAAAGATACTCTATGAATTATAATACACTCTGTGTAAAAAGATATCAGGTAGGTTGATCATTTTAAGTGTCTTCATTGTTTCTGAAGATATGGAACAGATTTATTAATAGAAATTATTTCACACAGAGAAGGATATAATAGCTTCTTCTTAAATGAAGTTCGTTTCACCTCCATGTTTTTAACTGGAATGATATATTTTTTTGCAGCTCTATATTCTCTATAAAAAGATATTTTATGAATTAATAATACACTCTCCATAGAAAGATACCACGTAGCTTGATCATTTTAAATGCCTCCGTTGATTCTGAAGATACGAAATAGATTTATTAATGGAAATTATTTCATACAGAGAAAGTTATAATAGCTTCTTCTTAAGTGAAAGAGTTCACTTCACCTCAATGTTTTTGAGTGGAATAATATATTTATTTACAGCTCTATATTCTCTATAAAAAGATACTCTATGAATTATAATACACTCTCTATAGAAAGACACCACGTAGCTTGATCATTTTAAATGCCCCCGTTGATTCTGAAGATACGAAATAGATTTATTAATTTATTAATTATTTCATACAGAGAAAGCTTGTAATAGCTTCTTCTTAAGTAAAGGAGTTCATTTCACCTCCGTGTTTTTAACTGGAATCATATATTTTTTTACGGCATTCTTGAGAAACTATTTATTTAAGATTCTAGCCTCGATTCTGTAAAATGTCTGTCGGGTGAAAGACATTTAGAGGAGAGGGGCAACAATGTATTCATACAATCCTCGTCTTTCACTTGTGATTAATGACGTTCCACCCGTGTGTATATACCCAATGTACACCTGTGTACATACCTAAACACATATCACTACACACAGATACGAGCAGTATCTCACAAATTTGCAATTTCGATGGAATTACAGGCGCAGAAGCATCGGGGATCCGCTTGGTGAGTGGAGCCGGGGCCAGATAGGCAGCCTGTCCCGATCGATACGCGGCTAGTCGATCAGCATGAAGCTGCAAAACTTGAGCGGCGGTGGGTCCAGGTGCGCCAGACGCGCTCTGCTGTTCGTGTTCGCTTGGGGCCTGCTGATGATCGCGGCGGTGCAGTTTCATCACATGGAGAACAGCCTGAGGGAGACGCCGACGGCCGAGGAGTCGTCCAACGAGTTCCTCCTCGACGACATTTACCGTCGACGCGAGCTGATGAAGAATCGCGGCTCCTCCAGCCTCGGCCTCTCCAGATACCTGTTGCAGAGATCCTCCGCGGACTCGAGTTTCTCGAATTCCGGCGGCTCCAGCCTTCTCACCACCCTGACCACCATGTCCAACAACCCGACGAGGAATCCGCTGGCGTTGGAACCGTTGCTGGACAAGAGGCCGGCGAAAACGGAGGAGGAGCTGATCGAGGAGATCGAACAGAGGATACCCAGCCTGCCTTTGGCCTACTGGAACAAGAACAGCAAATACTCCGGGGGCCAGGCGAAGGTCAAGGGGAACTATAGCTGTTCGAACCTCAAGTATCCATCCATCTACGACATAGAGTTCAACAACGTTTACTGGCAAACGATGCAGACGAGCAACGGCACGTTCCAGCTGTTCGGTGCCTATTACGACCGTCGAAAGTTGTCCAGGATTGGTCCAGCGGTTCGGATCGTCGGGATGATCGACAGGATCGAGCCGATCGTGAAGACTCACTGCCAGCTGTGGTACGACGGGCAAAGGGAGCCGGTTGTCGTCGAGACCCTCGAGTACAAGTACATCTGGTATCCGAAATGGGGTAACTACAAACAGGGGATCTATCAGCCGTACGTGATTGCCTGCAAGATCCCTCAGTCCCACTGGTCCAAGGGCCCTCCCGCCTCGGTGTCCATGGTGGAGAAGAGCTGCGACACACCCAGCAACAATCTACGTGTCATATACAACAAGCCGGAACGCAAGAAGGACTTCGCCGTGTGCGTGAAGGGTCTGGACTTCCTTCACGAGGATCTGTCCGTGAGACTGGTCGAGTGGATAGAGCTGATCAGTCTGCTGGGCGCGGACAAGATCTTCTTCTACCAGCTACAGGTTCATCCGAACGTGACGAAGATTTTAGACCACTATCAGAGGTTAGGGATGGTCCACGTGACTCCTCTGACACTGCCCGGCGGGCAACCGAACGTCCCTGCCTTTCAACACATGTATCTGACCAAGAAGACCAATCACAAGAGGCAGAACGAACTGATCCCTTACAACGACTGCCTGTACAAGCACATGTACGAGTACGAGTACATCGCGCTGCTGGACGTGGACGAGGTGATCATGCCGGTGAAAGACGCCACGTGGCAGGATCTGATGAAGAGGGTGATGGAGAAAGCGCTGAAGATTAGGAACGAGACCAGGGCCTCGTACAACGTGAGGAACGTGTACTTTCTGGATGATCTGCTGCACTCGCACGGGTTCTTCAAAGACATACCAAAGTGAGTAGCAGATTCGATGCTTCTGGACGAAAACCTAACCGTAGGTTATAGAAACCTAAGCGCGTGTGTATTAATTTGACTTCTTTTTTTTTTTCCTCTTAACCTCTTCAGGGACGAATTTTTTAATTTCAGCTGCAACGAAGAGGTTTAGTTTAATTTCACTTTATTTTTGGTAAATAAAGAAATTATGTTCGCATTTCGAAATAGTCATTTTTGTTACGGTTTCGCGAATGGAAGTAGCTTTCTTTTTTATAGGACGTAAATTAACTGTCTATATACATACATATTTTTATGGGAGATTTATTCTAGCGCGGTATAAATAGCGGAGGAAACAAATTTTGAAATTTAGACTCAAATTACTTACGTGGGTACGTTGCTCGACGACTGTGTCGATCGTAGTAATCGCGTCTGAAACATCAGATTATGTAAAATTGCGCAATTTGGATTGAACGCAATATTAGATGGCAACGTATCGATAATGACGGTATTCTTCATGCTGGACAAATAACCGCTTAGTTTCGAAAGTCGAATAAATTGCACCTAAGATACTTCTACGATTTCTTCTGTGTCATTAAAGGTATTAGCAAATTTTAACGTAACTCTCTCTCTGTTTCTCTCTCTCCCACCCCCTCTAATAAAACGAGCACAGCCTGCGATTTAGCAACGACTTCGAACGCTGTCAGTCAATTTTGAAAGAAAAAGAAGCGAGGCGAAGCGAAACGCAGCGAAACCGCTACGAATGATCTAATGTACGCGTTATCAATCTTCCCGTAATTAATTCTTACGTCCTCGAGAAAGAGCCGCAGAAGAAACCGTAGGAAGAGCTGACTCGACTTGGAAAAAAAAGAAGAGTTTCAAATCGTTGTTGGTGAAATTGAAACTAAAAGAAAAAGAAGAAGAAATCTAGAAATTTAGAGATTTTCCAAAGAAATCGGGAAAAGTTAGAAAATTCGGAAAAAAAGAAAAATTCGAACGAGTTGGGAAGGTTTAGGTTAGATTTAGGTCAGAAAATTCGGAAAAAAGAGAAATTCAAACGAATTAGGAAAGTTTAGGTTAGGTTTAAGCTAGGTTTAGGTCAGAAAATTCGGAAAAAAAGAAAAATTCGGACGAGTTGGAAAAGTTTAGGTTAGATTTAAGTCAGAAGATTCGGAAAAAAGAGAAATTCAAACGAATTAGGAAAGTTTAGGTTAGGTTTAAGCTAGGTTTAGGTCAGAAAATTCGGAAAAAAGAAGAATTCGAACGAGTTGGGAAAATTTAGGTTAGGTTTAAATCAGAAAATTCGGAAAAAAAGAGAAATTCAAACGAATTAGGAAAGTTTAGGTTAGGTTTGGGTTAGGTTTAGGTTTAGGAAAATTCAGAAAAAAGAGGAATTCGAACGAGTTGGGAAGGTTTAGGTTAGGTTGGGTTTAAGTCAGAGAATTCGGAAAAAAGAGAAATTCAAACGAGCTGGGAAAGTTTAGGTTGGGTTTAAATCAGAAAATTCGGAAAAAAGAGAAATTCAAACGAATTAGGAAGATTTAGGTTAGGTTTAAGCTAGGTTTAGGTCTATGAAAATTCCGAAAAAAGAGGAATTCGAACAAGTTGGGAAAGTTTAGGTTAGATTTAAGTCAGAAAATTCGGAAAAAAGAGAAATTCAATCGAATTCGGAAGGTTTAGGTTAGGTTTAAGCTAGGTTTAGGTTTAGGAAAATTAAAAAAAAATTCGGAATTCGAACGAGTTGAGAAGGTTAGGTTCAGGTTAGGTTCAGTTTAAGTCAGAGAATTCAAAAAAAAAAAAGAAGAACTCAAACGAATTGGGAAGGTTTAGGTTAGGTTCAGGTCAGAAAATTCGGAAGAAAGTGGAATTTTTTCGAAACGAGTTGGGAAGGTGAAAGGTCCTTTATATCTGTCTTCAGGTACATGCACATGCTGCAGCACGTCTACCGTTCCCAAAACTTCACGAAACCCAATCAGTACATCAAGTGTTTCCACAATCCGGAGAGGGTGGTGACCCTGCACAATCACTTCCCATTGGCCTGCCTGGGCGCCGGATGCACCAGTTACCCAATACAGACCGAGGACGCTCAGCTCCAGCATTACAGAGCCGACTGCGTGAAATCGTTGAAGAAGACTTGCGTCCAGTATCGCGAGAACAGCGTGTTGGACACCACGATATGGCGGTATAAGGACCAATTGGTCGAGAGAGTCACCAGGACGTTGGAGGCTCTTGGTTTCTTCGGGCCGAGCTAGCGAGAGTCAGAAGACTCGTTGAGCTTCAGTTCCACCCTGCGTGCTATCGACGACGAAGCGTTTGGAAATCGTTTGGAATCGAATTTCGCTTCGTTCGTCTCGTTCCTCCTTCCATCGATTTCCATTCTGAAAATGGTCCAACGCGTGGAGAAGTTTGCTGCCCTCGAATGCGGCTCGGGAACACGGTTTGCTTCGACAGGGAGTTTCTATCAGTTTCTCTGTTATCTTACCGATAAAGTAGATATCTTCTTGAACCGTACATTCCATTCAGATGAATTTCTTTTCTACGTGGCGACTCGCGTGAAATTTTCTTGAAACCAAAGGTCGACGCATCGAATTATCAACAGGCGTTTGTATTATATTTTTTTGTTCTTGTAAATATTTCCAACGAATAATCTGTTCGAAAATTATTATCGCTTGCAAATAATCTGTTCGAAGACTATCATACAGAGTGAGCTGAAGTCTTCTTCTTACCTATTTTCTTTTTTAACGAAACATCCAGATATAAGAAAAAAACTAATTTTATTGATATTAAATTAAATTTAGAGTTACTTAAAATTGATTTTAAATTAAATTTAAAATCACTCAACGTTGACTTTAAATTAAATTTAAAATTACTCGAAGTTTTGATTTTAAATTAAATTTAAAATTAGATTCATCTCGGTAGAAAGTGATTTTTGGCTCACCCTGCGTATTTATACGTTTCTTACCTAACGATGTAATAACGTAGGTCATAAGAACGAAGCATCCGTGGTTCGTCGACGCGTTCGAGGAGACGAAAAGGCTGTGTAATCGGACAGAACGTACGACAACGACTAGGATAATCCGTAGGATAAGGATAGCGTGAATAATTGTTTCTTTCCAATTTGTGCCACTGGACGAGACTCGATTTGCAGAATTGCAAATCGAGTGCACGTCTTTGCTCAGCGTTCCTCGAGTCAACTCGCCAGATCAAGTATCATCGAACTTATCAATTTATCAAAGACTGCTGGAGCTCAAAAACTCGAGCGCTCAAAATTCGTAACGAGACGAACTTTGTTCCTCGAAGTATATTTTAGCAATCGCGTCGCAATTCGAAAAAAAAAAAAAAAAAAATTGAATTTCAATCAAAGCGAGTTTCCCTCCCCCCCCCCCTTTTTTTCTCGAGATTGAGGCAAGTGTCGAGCCTCGATTTTGTTTTAATTTTCAAAATCGAAACGCGACGATATAGACATCACAGAATTGAATTCGCCAGTTTCGACGACGAAAGTTTGGCAGAAGTTTGCGGAATGTCGTACTTCTCTCTTACTTTACAACCGCTTTATTGTACCTCGAGTACTCTCCGTATCGATCGATCGAATCCAAGTAAACAAGTGCATAGATGTGTATTTACACGAGGATAAAAGATGTGACGCAAGATGTGTTTTATTGTAAGACTTATGGGACAGAAGTGATGGATCGGTAGATCGATATAATACGACGTCTCGTTTCTTTGTCGATCGTGATACGAAAGTAATTGTCTCGTAATTATTCGACACTGTTCGTCGACATTGCACGATCGTATCGTTGGTCGAAATAGATATAGCGAGGTGAAAAATTCACTGTATAAAAACCATTGGTTAAACCTTTAAAAGTTTCACGATTCGAAGTAACAATTTGAATCGTATTAAAATTATTAAAATATTAAATAACGAATCTGGAGAAATTGAGTAATTTAACTATCTATCTATTTATATATATATGTGTATATGTGTATATAATTAATATTATATATTATAATATTATATAATATTAACTGTCTATATATATTAAATAACGAATCTAGAGAAATTGAGTAATTTCTCCAGTTGAGTGATTTTGTTATTATATATATATATATAAACAGTTAAATTACTCAATTTCTCTAGATTCGTTATTTAATGCTTTAATAATTTTAATACGATTCAAATTGTTGCTTTGAATCGTGGAACTTTTAAAGCTATATGTATATAGAGTTGGTCATTCGTTGCCTAAATTTAATTTGCAAAAAAAAAAAATTAATTCTTCCACCCCATGGTGACTTGTTTGTACAAAACTTGCATTTAAAAAGAAAAAAATATCGCGACTTACATGGTCCACCTAAGATTTAATATATATATATAATTATATATCACAAATTCGCTAACCGATCGATGTGGATATCGGTGAAATGATGTAAATTTCGATTTATACCTCACTGTATCTTATCTGCCAACGTTGACACGTTGATATTAATCAGGTTATTATGCTATCTGAAGACTAGGATCCACAGTTTCCGTACGTACGTCTTTCCTTTCCTGTTTTTTCCTTTCTCACCGTTTCCTCGCTCGAACGGAAGCCGCCCCCCCTCCCCCCTCCCCCCTCCGCCGTGACGATGGGCTCGTCGTGACATTTCGATTATGGGCATGGATCGGGAAGCAAAACAAACGGTACTTCGAACCGGCATCGATCGTGATTTTCGGTTTATTATCTTCAATTTGTTATTCGAATTTATTCTAATTATACAGGACGCTTCAAAATAAGTGTCCTCACGGATCACTTACATACGTTTTGTGTGATCCATATTTCTCTTTGAAATCTTTAATTCCAACGCAACATCACGAAGTTCCTCGCTATTCTTTACGTTCTTGCATTCTCTTTGTTCCCACATTTTTACAGTATATTTCAAATTACTTATGACTCATAAAAGTTATAATTATTTAAAATTTATAGTTCATAACTTGTATAATTATTTATAACTTGTATGGGCATGAATCGAGAAGTAAAACGAATGGTACTTCAAACCTGCATCGATCGTGATTTTCGGTTTATTATCTCCAATTTGTTATTCGAATTTATTCTAATTATACAGGACGCTTCAAAATAAGTGTCCTCACGGATCACTTACATACGTTTTGTGTGATCCATATTTCTCTTTGAAATCTTTAATTCCAACGCAACATCACGAAGTTCCTCGCTATTCTTTACGTTCTTGCATTCTCTTTGTTCCCACATTTATACAGTTTTTTTCGAATTACTTATGGCTCGTAAAAGTCATAATTATTTACAATTTATAGTTCATAACTTGTATAATTATTTATAACTTGTATGGGCATGAATCGAGAAGTAAAACGAACGGTACTTCAAACCTGCATCGATCGTGATTTTCGGTTTATTATCTTCAATTTGTTATTCGAATTTATTCTAATTATACAGGACGCTTCAAAATAAGTGTCCTCACGGATCACTTACATACGTTTTGTGTGATCCATATTTCTCTTTGAAATCTTTAATTCCAACGCAACATCACGAAGTTCCTCGCTATTCTTTACGTTCTTGCATTCTCTTTGTTCCCACATTTTTACAGTATATTTCAAATTATTTATGACTCATAAAAGTTATAATTATTCAAAATTTATAGTTCATAACTTGTATAATTATTTATAATTTATATGAGAATCGGAAAGCGGATTTTCGGTTTATTATTTTCAATTTATTATTCGAATTTATTCTAATTATACAGGACTCTTCAAAATAAGTGTGATCCATATTTCCTCTTTGAAATCTTTAATTCCAACGCAACATCACGAAGTTCCTCGCTATTCTTTACGTTCTTGCATTCTCTTTATTCCCACATTTATACAGTTTCTTTCAAATTACTTATGACTCATAAAGGTTATAATTATTTACAATTTATAGTTCATAACTTGTATAATTATTTACAACTTATATAAGTTATAATTATTAATAATTTTAATTAACAACTTGTAATTGTTTACAATTTTAAATGTACTCGATTATTTAAGTTCCTCCTTGTTTCACGATTGAGAAGTTGAACCAAAAAAAAAATTTGAAATTGTAAGAAGTCACAGTGCCAAAAGTGCCTGTACTTTTCGCGCGACGAATCGTTTGGCACACCGTATAGGGCAGAGAAACATCCAATCGCTGCGAAAAAGCATTGTCCTCGCCACAGAATGGGTCTCGAGTTCACGATCGATGCTGTAATTCGAGTTCGCTCGCAAAGTAGACAAACTGACGATCGTATTTCCCCGTTCAATGGCGTTTCTTGCGCGGCTTCCAGCCCGTTCAGAGATGTAACCGGAAAGACCCCTTGTTCCACGGATGTACGAACGCGCTGAGTCGCTTCTTCCCCATTTCCCCCCTTTTTTTTCGTGCAATTTGCTGAATATCGAGAAAAGAAATTGATTTATCTCCAAGCGTGGATATCTCGTTTGAGAAAGGTTGTGCAAACGAAGTCGTGATAATTGTGGCAAGGAATCTTTTGTGGCCATAATTATTCGAAGGAAGAGAAAAAGGAGTTTGTTTACAAACGAGAGTGTACATCCATGGAACGATCGAATGCTTTCTTCCCGCGTGTGTTTTTCCTCGTAGCTTCATTGCCTCTCCTTTTTCTCTCTTTCTTTCATCTTTTTTCTTTTCTTTTTTTTTTTGCATGGTGAACCTCGATCGCTTTCTACGCTTGACACGATCGTTTTCTTTCATTCTTTTTGTCTTTCTCCCTTTTACGCTGTTACGTGAGAGCGCGATTGACGTTGCACCATGAATTGATCTATTAATTATTATTATTATTATTATTATTATTATTATTATTATTATTATTATTATTATTATTACTATTACTATTATTATTGCTATTATTATTATTATTATTTTTATTATAATATTTACCTCTGGCAGATCTATTCAGCGAAGTGAATTTTTCAAGGAATATATTTATATACCTGCCAGAAACACACGTTCAGGCGCAGTTCATTCGAAGCTAATCACTTTTTTTTTTTTATCACTCGAACGCGATCGCGATGATCAGACTGACGATGATATGTATCGTTCGAATGATATTCAATTTACGTTCGATTTCGCGATATCGTCGAACATCCAAATACGTATCGATCGCGATTTTTTCGATCGATCCTGATCTTTTTCTCTAAAAATTAAAGCAAAATCGAGCGTCGAAATAAAAGTGCCTAAAGTCGCGTTCAGCCGCGATAGTTTGAATACTGGTCCTCTCTCGTTTCTCTCTTTTTTTCTTTTCTTTTTTTTTTTTTTTTTCATGTAAATACACAGAAGTGTCGGTTGGGATGATAACAATAAACCATTACCACATACGCCACACGTGTCTTTTATTCTCTTTCTCGTGGATTTCCCTTCTTCTTTTCTTCTTCTTTACCTTTTAAATGAAAACTGACTGATTTTTATCTGCTACAAAGGTCCAAGGATGTAATCATGCATACGCGCGTACGCAATTATGTGCGTACGTGTTGCTTGTTATCTTCATGCCACTGTATTCGATGTACGATGTTGGTGCGTTTACCTTTTAAATTCTGCAAAGTGATCATTTCTTGAATTCCCCGTTTTGCATTACGTGCAAAAAAGTTTGTCAATTAATTCATGACAATATATATATATAAAACTGTTAATAATCATATAAATTATATTTAAGAAAGATTCCAATGGAAATTCTGGATATCCAAAATTCTCATTCAAATTTTACCAATAATATACCTCGTCTGTCGCCGGAAATATCGTTAAATATCGTCAGAGTGAAAGTTTACGAGATTCTTATTTACATTTGTACATTTTGTTAGCCAAATTGAACATAGAAAAAGAAATTGGGGATCTGAGAAACAAAGATACAATTGAAAACATTTATTAATTAACAGCCTCGACTGCTTTCTTCCGCAAATGAAAATTTGAATTGAATTGAATTTATTGAAAAGATTAAAACCATAGGCTTTACATTTTTAGCCCATAGGTTTGGTTGTTACATGTTTATATAGTGTTAGTGCGTTGAGTCGATGATTGGGTCCTTTCTTCGTTAGTTATGCAAATGAAAATTTGAATTTATTGAAAAAAATTTAAACCATAGGCTTTACATTTTTAGCCCATAGGTTTGGTTGTTACATGTTTATATAGTGTTAGTGGGTTGGGTCNGGGTCCTTTTTTCGTTAGTTGTGCAAATGAAAATTTGAATTTATTGAAAAAAATTTAAACCATAGGCTTTACATTTTTAGCTCACAGGTTTGGTTATTACATGTTTATATAGTATTAGTGGGTTGGGTCGTTGATTGGGTCCTTTTTGCGTTAGTTGTGCAAATGAAAATTTGAAAGTCGATTCACGGGCATAGAAATGCTAGCGTCGCGTAGCGGTGAAACAGCGGAACTAAAATCTATCGTTGTCCTTGTCGCGCAATGGTGCGCTCTTTGTCTGTCACGCCGAATAAGTCTGTCCTTGTTGCACACTAGTGCGCTCCTTGTCTACGAATGCTGCTGCCATCTAGGCTCTTCAATTTTCGACTGGAACTAAAAAGAGAAAATGGAAAAATCCGATAGATGGCGTTATCTCTCCCTGTAGCGACTGTTATCTCTTCAAAATTGATATCAGCGCCATCTAAACATTAAAACAATCGTTCTGCCGTGAAGTACGTTTCCTGTAAACCGACATCGCCAACTGCATATAAACTCCTAACATAAGAATATTTATAAATTGTTATTTTATTTTTATTATTACTATGGAAATATTATTACCATGTTTACTTATTTATAGAGATATGTATATAGACCCCATTTTATAATTTGTTATTCATTCCTTAATTAACATTCGCAGAAAACAGTTGTCTATTTGTGCTGTAAACTTTATATATTATTGTTATTTAAATATCATTTATTATAATTTATATTAAAAGTTACTAAAGTTACAGAATTCTTCTCATTTATATTTGTAGTATTGTGACGTTAATTTAATTATCATCATAATTACTACCTGTAGAGATTATGATGATAATTTAATTAACATCATAATACTACAAATTTAAATAATAATAACTCCGTATATAATTTTGATAGTTTATATAAAAATATTATAATTGTAACAAATATATAATAACTAAAATATTTAATAACAAATAACGTTAATGTTAAATAACAAATGTAAAGTAACGAAAGTTAGACAACGATAATGACGAATTTATACTACGGTTACAACATATATAGATGTCTGTAAAAATTTTCATAGTGATAATTAAGTTACTATCAATTTTTAAATATTCTATTATTTATATTAAATACACATCTCGTCGGAATGATTTAATTAATATAGATGGCATTGATCTAAATTCCTCAAAGTAGAGGTTGCTACAACCCTCCAGGTAGGCAGAGCCGCTAGATGGCAGCACCTCGGTCTCTCATAGATAAAGAGAGCAACAACGTGCAACAAGGACAGACTTTTGCAGCGTGACAGACAAGGAGCGCACTATTGAGCGACAAGGACAGACTTATATAGCGTGACAGACAAAGAGCGCACTAGTGAGCGACAAGGACAGACTTATGCAGCGTGACAGACAAGGAGCGCACTATTGAGCGACAAGGACAGACTGATGCAGCGTGACAGACAAGGAGCGCACTATTGAGCGACAAGGACAGACTGATGCAGCGTGACAGACAAGGAGCGCACTAGTGAGCGACAAGGACAGACTTATGCAGCGTGACAGACAAGGAGCGCACTATTGAGCGACAAGGACAGCGATAGATTTTAGTTCCGCCGTTTCACCGCTACGCGACGCTAGCGTTTCAAGGCCCATAAATCGATGAAATTTTTATTTGCAAAAAGAACTAACTAAGGGGATTAATTTGCAAAGTTTTTCAACTTTTTCTCCGAAATTAGACCCTCGACCATCCTCCTGTATTTCGTTTGACGCAGGAAACGCTCGAATAGAGATTTCATTTCGAAATATCATTTCAGACGGATCGAAGCACTCTTGCTCGAATCACGTTTATCATTTAAATAGGATGGATTATATCTTACGATATTTATGATGAGATATTTCACGTCAAACGTAATGAAAAGCGTAGACGAAAATTTTGAATGTGAATCTTTGCTTAATCGATTAATTATTAATAATTACTCTGTTGTAAAGGAACGGTATAATAGGCTTACAACGATTGCACGATGTTATGTCATCTATAAAATAGCCTCTTTTACCGATCTTGATGCTTGATCTTTTGTTCCGATCTTTTATTAATGTTTCTAGTTTCTAGTTTTCCTCTGAGAATAGTTTTTAAAGTTATTACAAGTATATGTAACAGAGAGTGGGGTCTTTGACACGGAGAATCCCATTAAAATTGCGAACTCAACGCACTTTATGTTTAGCTTTAGGCGAGTTTAAATCAAGTTTAGTTTCAAACTTCGTCGATCCAGAACGACGAGTTTTAACTTATTTTGAATAAAACTTAATAACTTATTTTAAATAAAATTTTTACCAAATTTTTACTTTTAATATAATAATAGCTTATTTTTAATAATGTACCACCAATGACACGATCACGTTAACGTTTTATAGTTGGACAATGAATTCCTAATTAAAAACAGGTGAAAAACGAAAAATGGGACCATTTTGCGAAACTGAAGACTTTAAAACTTATTTAAAAATCTAGAATTACAACGACTTTCAATCGCACAGTGCGTAATCGATGCCCGTGTATCTCATGTCAATTAATGAAAGACACGAGTTCTTCGCGATGAATCCGTACGTGACTAAAATAACAACGAGGAGGAATAAAATTACTGCTTGTTCGATCGATCGAATTCTCAACTCGTTTAGAATTTGTTCTACCAATCTGAAAATCTAGACCGCTGATATTCCTTCGTGACGAAAGAGAGTACGTTATCTCGATCTCGTGATACACAGTGGGTGGGACCTTTCATAACGCTTCGCCTCGAAACGAAATTTCGACGATGGCATAGGTAGGATAAATTTGGAACGACCATCTCGAAACGAAACGTGCCTGTGTGTTCCACGTTAGTTCCGCAGTTAGTTTCGCTCCTCCAACGTCGCGACGAGAGCGGAACTCGTATATTTCAACACGTGTCGTTAAAATAAAAGAGAGAGAGAGAGAGAAAGGTGGAACAATTACTCTCTGTCAACGATACTTGGCTGGTTCTTCTTTCGGCGCGCGAAAATTTACTCAAGCTCGTCACATTCGTACGATCTGTCGACGGGGGGGAAAAAATTACAATTAAAACCACTTGCGCTTGGGCAACTGATTGCGGACCGTAACGAGTGACCGAACCAAATATACGATAATTCGTTGCTTTCCGCGACGATTTTTAATTTTACAATCGAAACGCTAAATTTCGAACGTTCGTAGAAACTTGTATCTTTTTAAACAAAAAGGAAAAAAAAATTGTCTCATATATATATATATATATATATACTTATAGTTCGTGAGCAGAGGATTTTAATTTTACAATCGAAACACTAAATTTCGAACGTTCGTACAAACTCATACTTCTCTGAATGAAAATGGGAAATACTATTTGTTAAAATATTGCAAAGAATATTACAGCTTCGTGCATTTTTTTTGTGTTTGTCGTACCTCTGCATTCCATTAACCATGTTGCGCTGGGACAACTGATTGCGGACCATAACGAGTGACCGAGCCGTACACGATAATTCGTCGCTTTCTTTTCGAACTCGGTACGACATCACTGGATAGAAATTACTGAGCAGTATTAAATTTGTTATTTGTTTCACTTAAGTATTAAATATTAAAACTTTAATATCAAGATATTAATTTATTATTATTAATTTAATATTAAAATATTAACTAAGATATTAATTTAATATTAAAATATTGACTAAAATATTAATTTAATACTAAAATATTAATTTAATATTAATATTAAAATTAATACTAAAATATTAGCTAAAACATTAATTTAATATTAAAATATTAACCAAAATATTAATTTGATAGTAAAATATTAACCAAAATATTAATTTAATATTAAAATATTAACTTAAATATTGAAATATTAAAATTAAGAGGAAACATTGCAATTTTGGAACAAAAAATTCTCGACGTGTCTGGCACGCCATTCCACGTTCGAGGAGAGAGAGAGAGAGAGAGAGAGAGAGAGAGAGTTTTATTTCTTTATTTATGTAAATTAAGAAAATTTCGCAACACAATTTCGCGAGATCGGCGCTTTTCGCGCGAAACGTGATTTCGTATTTTCGCAATCGAGTTTAGCATTTACAAAACGTTGAGCGCCCGCCCCCCCGGTGTAAAATGGTTTTTTCCTCCCATCTCTGTCCAAATCGGACGATGCGATCGGGAAACGAGATTTTTCTAAAATTGACGCTTTCAGTGTGAAATTGTAACTTTGCTGTTATCTGTTTTTTTCTCTCTCTCTCTCTTTTTTTGCATTTTACGAACAACTTAATTTAATAATTCTGTAACGCGAACGATCAGTGATTTTTGAAATTATTATCAGAGACGCATGTATCGATCGTCCCCAGTAAAGTGAAAAATTGTAGAAAGAAATTAATTCCACGGTTCGTAACGCGATCCTCCCGACTCCGAAATGTACACGTGTTTGCTTGCTCGTCTCTGAGAAATTTCTACGGTTCGGTTATGCGTTTACTTTAGCTGTTAAAATAATCAATGTACACACTCCAAGCTATCCGAAACGCTAGCTCCTCTTCGACGGAATGTAATACAATTGGAAGATTGATGACGGAGGAATTTGATGAATTTGATTTTATTCTTTATCGTTGTCGTAGATTACGTAAACGAACACTTTTGCTTTAAGAAACAATTTGGCGAAACCAATTCGAAACAACCAAACCAACGTTCGAAAGAAATTAATTTCGAACTAATCACGATTAAAATCGTAAATCACAAGCTCGAAACTTAAATCATAAATCACAAATCAAAGCCTCAGATGTTCAAATTACCCAAATAACAATAAAACTTCGACTTAATCGTGTTCCTTCTGCTCAAAGAGAAATGCAACGAGAGAACCTAACCCAAACCCTTTGCGCTGGCAACTGGTTTGCGGACCGTAACGAGTGACCCGGCCGTATACAATAATTCGTCGCTTTTTCGAGGATTTTAATTTTACAATCGAAACACTAAATTTCGAACGTTCGTAGAAACTTGTATCTTTCTAAATAAAAATAAAAAAATTGTCTCATATATATACTTAT
>NW_025110217.1:0-81446 GCF_011392965.1 Frieseomelitta varia | reverse complement strand
GGATTTTAATTTTACAATCGAAACACTAAATTTCGAACGTTCGTAGAAACTTGTATCTTTCTGAACAAAAATAAAAAAATTATCTCACATATATATTTATAATTCGTAAGCAGAGGATTTTAATTTTACAATCGAAACACTAAATTTCGTAGAAACTCATACTTTTCTGAATGAAAATGAGAAATACTGTTTGTTAAAATATTGCAAAGGATATTACAGCTTTATGCATTTTTTGTGTTTTTCGTATCTCTGCCATTCCATTAACCACGTTGCGCTGGAACAATTGATCGCGGACCATAACGAGTGACCGAACCGTATACAACAATTTGTCGCTGCCTTTTTCTTCCTGAACTCGTCGGTATATCACCGGATAGAAATTATTGACAATTAATAGATTTATTATTTGTTTTACTTTAATATAATAAATATATTTTATTATGTTTTATTTCACTTAAAACTGATTATATAAAACCTTTACCCATTATATTTATATATATAATAAATATATATTTTATTTCATTTAAAACTGATTACATAAAAATTTTACTTATTATTATACTTATATGTAATACATATATTTCATTGTATATTTTGTTTTACTTAAGAACTGAGGAAATATTGCAATTTTGGAACAAAAAAGGTTCTCGACGTGCGTGATACGTTATTCCAGCGCAAGAGGTTAATAAAGCGAATAGCTTTATCGCCACCGGCCGAGAAATTCATCGTGTGGTAGTGGTATGATAAGGGACAAATTCGAAGAAAGGAGAGGAAATGCAGTGAGGTGGTCCTTCGTGGAGAAGGGAAGGCGCTTCGAATCGGGAAGGAACGATGCCACGTTCGCGGCCGGAAACGTTCGAACTGATGGTAGAGGCCGAGAGGCCCTCCAAGTGCATCAGGTGCCTCCGTTTCCTGTGGAAGTTCTTCAGATGCGTTTTCTCCCACGTGTCGCTCGTCTCGTTGGTCGTTCTCTACTGTCTCATCGGCGCTTATGCTTTCGAGGCGCTCGAGGCCACCCACGAGAAAGAGGTAGACAAATTTTCATTTCTTCCTTTCTTTCTTGTCTCTGCTTATTTTTATATTTCATCTTCATTTTTTATTTCTACGCAATAGTAAATAAATGTTTTTCGTTAGCTCTTGTCTTTTTTCTCTGTCATGCGTACATTTCTGAAATTTAGAGAACAAGAACTTTTTCCCGTTCTTTCTTCTCTCTACTTATTTTTTCGTTTTATCTTTATTTTTTATTTCTACGCAATAGTAAATAAAAGTTTTCGTTAGCTTTTATTTTCTTTTTCTTTGTCATGCGTACATTTCTGAAATTTAGAGAACAACAAGAACTCTCATTTCTCCCTTTCTTTCTTCTCTCTACTTATTTTTACGTTTCATTTTTATTTTTTATTTCTACGCAATAGTAAATAAAAGTTTTCGTTAGCTCTTGTCGTTTTTTCTCTGTCATGCGTACATTTCTGAAATTTAGAGACCAACAAGAACTTTCATTTCTCCCTTTCTTTCTTCTCTCTACTTATTTTTACGTTTCATCTTTATTTCTTATTTCTACGCAATACTGATTAAAAGTTTTCGTCAGCTTTTTATTTCTTTTTCTCTGTCATGCGTACATTTCTGAAATTCAGAGACCAACAAGAACTTTCATATCTCTCTTTCTTTCTTCTCTCTACTTATTTTTACGTTTCATCTTTATTTTTTATTTCTACGCAATAGTAAATAAAAGTTTTTCGTCAGCTCTTGTCTTTTTTTTCACTGTCACGCGTACATTTATGAAATTCAGAGAACAACGAAAAACACTTTTACTTTCATTTCGTTTCAGCTGAAGATGACGAAATGGAAATCTTCTTTCTTTCTTGCCCCTCCAACGTCTCTCTCCTTTTCAATTTCAATTTTCATCATTCGTCTCCCCCTTTCTTTTTCTTCTCTTCTTCTTCTCTTCTGTTTCAGATTAAAAAAGGCATCAAAGACATCAGGGGGAACGTGGCGGAACAGCTGTGGAAGATCACGAAAGAGGTGGAGGTTCTGATTCGTGAGAATTGGACGGACAAGGCGTTACGCGAATTAAAGGTAACCCATTCGCAACGCGACACGACACGACCACCAGAAATTGAACTCGAATTCCCACCACTGCACTATCGCTAGTTCTCCGCTACTTCTTCGCTAGTTTTCCACACCACTTTTCTTTCGCAGAGCTTCGAGAACAACCTCGTGTGGATGATGGAGAAGGAGGGTTGGGACGGCAGCGAAGGCGAGGACGACATCCAATGGACTTTCGCCGGCGCTCTCTTCTACTCCATCGTGGTCATTACTACAATTGGTAAGACTAATCATCGTTAACACACAATGATCTTTATAACAACGTAATAATCTTAATTTAATCTTTGTGATAATATAAATTTAAATATTATATTAATAATGGATACCATTAAATATTTGTTACAATAATAATCTTAATTTAATCTTTATGATAATATAATGTTAAATATTATATTAATAATAACGTATAATATTAAATATTTGAAATAATAATAATCTTAATTTAATCTTTATAATAATATAATGTTAAATATTATATTAATAATAACGCTACTATATTAATAATGCTATATTATAATAAATATTAATAATAATAATAAATATTACTATACTAAATAATACTATACTAATTAATAATAAATATTTGTAATAATATAATATTAAATACTATATTAATAATAACGCATATAATATTGAATATTTGAAAAAATATTAATTTAATCTTTACTAATATAATATTAAATATTATATTAATAATGACGCATAATATTAAATATTTGTAACAATAATAATCTCAATTTAATCTTCATAATAATATAATATTAAATATTATATTAATAATAATACATAATATTAAATATTATATTAATAACGCATAATATTAAATATTTGAAGAAATAATAATCTTAATTTAATCTTCATAATAATATAATATTAAATATTATATTAATAATAACGCATAATATTAAATATTAAATATTACATTAATAATAACGCATAATATTAAATATTAAATATTACATTAATAATAATATATAATATTAAATATTAAATTAATAATAATATATAATATTAAATATTATATCAATAATGACGCATAATATTAAATATCTGCAATAACAATAATCTTAATTTAATCTTTATAATAAAAAAACAATACATCAATACGATACATTACGAACAATTCCTACCAGCGAAGAAAAGGAAATTCGTGACAATGTTTTAATTTTTCGTTAATATTTCGATGAGAAGAGAGCGTCGCATTGTGAAATACAATAACGATCTTTGGTATTTTCTTGTCTCTGCAATCTCTCGATACACTCTGATACATAACTGTCGCAAAAAAATTGATACGCCATATTTTGCCTTTCTTAAATACAACTTTCGCATTGGACAATTTTTCATTGGAAAGGATTTCGCGTAATTTGAAAGTTACTTCAGGTCGGTGCAAGTTACGTGAATCACCCTGTGATATTTCAGGTCGCGCGAATCCCCGTAGCTCTCTAGAATATCTTCGACATACGATTCTCCGTTTCTTCCAGCCAGATCGATTCTTATTAACAATTTACAAGGCGAAATAGGCCGAGAGACTCCTCCTCCTCCTCCTCCTCCTCCTCCTGTTGGATTGAAAGTCTGGTGTAAATGAGGCTTAAGCTTTTTCATTCGCGCTGGCGCTCCCCGTCTGGTTCTTCATTGCGGACCGAGCGTGGAAGTCAGAGTCGCTGTAGTCGTAATCCAGCTGGTAAGGGTTGCCGTGGGGTCGCGGATAGGGATTCGGATTCACCGCCGGGAAATGGTAATTTCCAGGATATCTGTTAGCGCCGGTGAAACTCCCCTGCGGCCTTCGATTACCATAATAGTTGGGCGATTGCACGAAAGCCGCCGGCCCGTACTTGTTCGGGGCACTCTGTAATTTATGTAAAAAGTACGACGGCATAAATCGATTGTCGGATGTACGATAGACCAGCGAAAATTAATCTCCCGTAAATTATTCTTTCGCAAGTTTTGGTTGGGTTATTTCGTACTCGATCATCCGCTATTGCGGGAGTAATCAACAGCGCGGTAAATTAATTCCTTCCACCCAACTTTTTGGAATAATAAATTAACAATCGTCCCCTGTTTCTTCAATTTTTGGGACTCTAAAAGCTCAGGCGGAGTCTCTTTGTGTCTCATTTGAATTAAATATACAATAAATTAATAAATCTTTCCAATTTTTGGGAATCTAAAAGTTTGGAGTCCCTTTGTATCTCGTTTGGATTAATGATACAATAAATTAACAATCGTCTCCTGTCTCACCAATTTTTGGGTTTCAAAAACTCTGGGGGAGTCCCTTTGTGTCTCAATTGAATTAGATATACAATAAATTAATAAATCGTCCCGTATCTTTCCAATTTTTGGGAAACTAAAAATTTGGAGTCCCTTTGTGCCTCGTTTGGATTAATGATACAATAAATTAATAATCGTCTCCTGTCTCACCAATTTTTGGGACTCTAAAAGCTCAGGCGGAGTCTCTTTGTGTCTCATTTGAATTAGATATACAATAAATTAATAAATCTTTCCAATTTTTGGGAATCTAAAAGTTTGGAGTCCCCTTGTGTCTCGTTTGGATTAATGATACAATAAATTAATAATCGTCCCCTGTTTCTTCAATTTTTGGGATTCTAAAAGCTCTGGGGAAGTCCCTTTGTGTCTCAATTGAATTAGGTATACAATAAATTAATAAATCGTCCCGTATTTTTCCAATTTTTGGGAAACTAAAAATTTGGAGTCCTTTTGTGTCTCGTTTGAATTAATGATACAATAAATTAACAATCATCTCCTGTCTCACCAATTTCTGGGACTCTAAAAGCTCAGGCGGAGTCTCTTTGTGTCTCATTTGAATTAGATATACAATAAATTAATAAATCTTTCCAATTTTTGGGAATCTAAAAGTTTGGAGTCCCTTTGTGTCTCGTTTGGATTAATGATACAATAAATTAACAATCGTCTCCTGTCTCACCAATTTTTGGGACTCTAAAAGCTCAGGCGGGTTCTCTTTGTGTCTCAATTGAATTAGGTATACAATAAATTAATAAATCGTCCCGTATCTTTCCAATTTTTGGGAATCTAAAAGTTTGGAGTCCCCTTGTATCTCGTTTGGATCAACGATACAATAAATTAACACTAGAACTACCGAGGACTAAAGTATAAGAGTTGAGTGAAAGAAAGTCGAATGCAAGCAATTATCGTGTTTTATAACACGATAATGAACGCGATAATAAAAACTTTTATTCACATATTTTACAAAGATCATTCGAATTTCTTTTCTTTAAAAAACGCAACGTTGCAAGCGGGGAAAATTGCTGTAAAAAATTATAAATTGATCATTTTGATCATTCTGGTAGTTCTAGTATTAATAATTGTCTTGTCTTTTCTTTCCCTCCTCCCCTAACTCTCCACTTTTTGGAAATCCCAAGTTTAGAGTTGCCTTGTGTCTCATTTGCATTCTATCGAGTAGTATTAACAATATTATTAATTAGTATTAACATTAAAAGTAATATTAGCAATAGTAATATTAGCAGAAAAATAGTACCGGATACAAAGGATAGTGTCCTTGTCCGTATTGTCCGGAAACCAACGCTGGGTACTTCCTGCTGTTAAAGCAGCAGTACTTCTTATCTTTGGAACAGCTCCCCTAATTGACAAAATTGATAACAGGAAGTGAAATAAGAACAGGACGATTTGTGATTTTTCACGATCAACTTTCGTCTCGTCACTTACGAATTTCAATCCGGCGGAAGGGCAATTAAAGCTGTATCTACATCTGCAGGTGTCGTATTCTCGATATCGAGGATCGTCCTTGACCCAAGGTGGCACGAAACCGGTTCCCAAGTCGCCACCGTCGACACTTCCGGCGTAAGGAGGTCTTAAGAGACGAAAGCGTGTTACTCAACAGTTATTCTCAGTTTTTACGTATTTCTTTTTATTATTTATCATTCGTTTGTTAATCAGTATTTTAGTTATAACTCTCGGCTCTTCAAACTAATCGAGCAATCGACAAAGCTTCGCGAATGTAACTTCCAACGAAATGAAAAGAAAATAGCTTTCGGGAAATATTTACCTTACAAAAAAAAAAAAATTCCTGACACACGTAGCATATTATATATGTATATTGAAGAATATTATATATTAAAAAATATATAATTAAAAATACATATATAAGGAAATATAAAGAAAAGAGAATATAAAGAGAATATAAAGAAAAATACATATATATTAAAGAATATATAATTTAAATGTTATAGAAAAAAAACTATAAATTAAAGAATATATAATTTATATATTATAGAAAAATAGATATACATTAAGGAATATATAATTTATATATTATTGAAAAATATATATATTAAGGAATATATAATTTATATATTATAGAAAAATACATATATATTAAAGAATATACAATTTAAATATTATAGAAAAAAATCTATAAATTAAAGAATATATAATTTATATATTATTGAAAAATATATATTAAGGAATATATAATTTATATATTATAGAAAAAATCTATAAATTAAAGAATATACAATTTATATATTATAGAAAAAAAAATATATATATATATTAAGGAATATATAATTTACATATTATAGAAAAAATATATATATCTATATTAAAGAATTAAGGAAAAAAAATATATTTAGTTAGTTAATTATAAATTTAGTTTAGTTATATATATTAAAGAAAAAATTGAAAGAAAAGAAAGGAGAGAATTGAAGCTAGTGCAACCTCTAGACCGTGTAACTCCGAGCCTCGAGTCCGATCGGTTTTCGTAAAATTCGACAGATCAGGTCGAAATCATTCGGTTGCACAGAGTCGAGATCGACATCGGGGACGCCGGGGCCGCGAAAACAGGCTTACTGGGTTGGAAAACTGCGAGACGATACGAAATACCTCTTTATAATGCCCGTTGGTCCACCGGGGCCGACAAGAACTTCTTTGTTGCCAGGATACGACGTCGGTACAATGGGTCTACCGTTAGGACCGTAAGGTCCGGTGTTTTGTGGTCCAAATCCTATGAAAGGTCTGTCGTGGCCGAGATCCTCGAGGTTCTCGTTCACCTGGTACCTGTAACTGAACAGGCAGTCCGCATTTTTATTCACTTCTCCTTTATGTTTATTTTATTCTCCTTCTAACCAGTACGTGTGTGTATTATCGTATCAATCTTGTCTCTGACATTAGCTTCGGATAAATATACTTTCAGATATAAAAGATACATTCAACTCTCTGTACAATCTACATCTACCAATATGTCACAGATATAGGAGAAATAGACTTTGACTTTTTAAATTTTTCTGTGCAGTTAATATTAATAAATCGTTAAATAAACCATCTATATAATTATCACATCAATATTAACAATTAATATACTCTCATATTATATATTAACAATTAATAAACTCTCAAATAAAGCATCTATATAATCATATAACATTTACTTACTAACAGATCACAGATGTAATAGGAACAGATATGATTTTTTAAATTTTTCTATGCAGTTAATATTCTGTCAAATAAACCATCTATATAATCTACGTTTACCTACTAACAGATATATCTTGTCTCTGATATTAGCTTTAAATAAATGTACTTTCAAATATCTATACAATCTACATCTACCTATCAACAGATCACAGCTATAATAGAAATAGACTTTGATTTTTTTTAATTTTTCTATACAGTTAATATTAATGAATCGACAAATAAACCATCTACATAATTATAATATATACATTAACAATTAATATTAATAAACTCTCAACTACAGTATCTATATAATCTACATTTACTTATCAACAGATCATAGACGTAATAGGAACAGACTTTGAATTTTTAAAGTTTTTTTAAGCAGTTAATATACTTTCAAATAAACCATCTACCTACTAACAGATATAATAGCAATCTTGTCTCTGATATTAGCTTCAAATAAATATACTTTCAACTATCTATACAATCTACATCTACCAACCAACAGATTACAGATATAATAGAAATAGACTTTTAAAAATTTTAATATACAGTTAATATTAATAAATCGTCAAATAAACCATCTACATAATTATAATATATACATTAACAGTTAATATTAATAAACTCTCAACTAAAGTATCTATATAATCTACATTTACTTATCAACAGATCACAGACGTAATAGGAACAGACTTTGAATTTTTAAAATTTTTTAAGTAGTTAATATACTTTCAAATAAACCATCTACCTACTAACATATAATATCAATCTTGTCTCTGATATTAGCTTCAAATAAATATACTTTCAACTATCTATACAATCTACATCTACCAACCAACAGATTACAGATATAATAGAAGTAGACTTTGACTTTTTTAAATTTTTCTATATAGTTAATATTAATATTAATAAATTTTAATTTTAATATTAATGTTAATATTAATAAATCGTCCAATAAACCATCTATATAATTATAATGTATATCAATATTAACAGTTAATATTAATAAACCATCCATATAGTCTAAATGATCTAGATTTATTTACCAGCATATCACAGATATAGTATCACAGAGATGTGATACCAAAATTTCCAAATGATCATGCAATACTTTGAAAATCATCCAAAAGCAAGCTATCATCTCATCAGAAAAAAAAAAAAAAAAGAAAAGAAATCTCGAAAAATCCAACACACCTTGTCCTGTCGACGTTACTCTTCTGTTCGTCACCGTCCCTCCACACCCACCCATCCTCTTCGGCGGCCGCTATAATCACAGTGACGCAACAGAGGAGAAAGAACGTGGCCATCGTTTGACAGGATGATGGTTTCGTCTCGTTGCCAGGTTGGCTAACTTCGCGTTGGCGAATATCGCCGACTAAAACGAGAGTGAAAGTGAATCCCGTCTTTATATATGCACCGTGTTGGAAGGTGAACGTACCTAGCGTGGCTCGTTTCGAGGTCCCCTTCGATAGCGATCTCGGATCAACAGTTTTCGCCCGTGTGCGAATTATCTCGCGCGCGCGTCTCCTTTTCGTTGCGGCGATTAAAATCGTTCGAGAGAAAATCGGACAAATTCTGGCGATGGGTGGAATATTTGCTGTAGAATTGGGTAACCTTCAGAAACGAAGTGTCTGAAAGCAAAATCAAAAGATGTAGAATATATAAATATGAAATATAAAAATATAAGTGTAAATATGAAACATAAAAATATAAATATAAATATGAAATATAAAAATATAAGTATAAATATGAAACATAAAAATATAAGTATAAATATGAAATATAAAAATATAAGTATAAATATGAAACATAAAAATATAAATATAAATATGAAATATAAAAATATAAGTAAAAATATAAATATAAATATGAAATATAAAAATATAAGTAAAAATATAAATATAAGAATGTAAAATATAAAAGTATAAGTAAAAATATAAATATAAAACATAAAAAGTATAAAAAATAATATTTTATATAAAAATATAAAATATAAAAGTATAAGTAAAAATATAAATATAAAACTATAAAATATAAAAGTATAAGTAAAAAATATAAGTAAAAATATAAATATAAAACTCCAAAATATAAAAGTATAAGTAAAAAATATAAGTAAAAATATAAATATAAAACTATAAAATATAAAAGTATAAGTAAAAAATATAAGTAAAAATATAAATATAAATATAAATATAAAATATAAAAATATTAGTATAAATATAAGAATATAAATATAAAATATAAAAATATAAAAATATAAATATAAAATGTAAAAATATAAATATGAAATATAAAATGTAAATAAAATGAGTAAATTGACAAATGAAATAAGAATTAGGAGAATTGGAGATCGAACGATGAAACATTTGTTTGCAAACCTTCGATTGCCACCGAAAATTGTAGAGAAGGTCTCACGAGATGCATTGAGTAACGTGAGGCGAGCACGTGGGTGCGGTTGCGTGGAAACCAGCGTGTCTCTCGTGTCTCGTGTCTCGTCCTTCGATCTGGGAAAATCCGTCGACTCGTGGAGGGGAAGTTGATGATTTCATTGTATAGGTGGTCTCTCCGACCTCTCTCTTTCAATAAGACCCAGCGAAATGACGTAACGCAACTTCGTCCACGTAGGACGTCCTTAATTCGAGCAATTTTCTCATTCTCTTGTCGTGAATTATCCCCCCGAAGTTAGTTAACTTTGACTTTCTCTAAAAATTGATCTTCACGGTGTGTTTGACTGCAATTTCCAATTCTTTCTTTTTTCAATGAATTAGATTTGAAGGTCACATCGACACCGAGATCGGCGACTAGGTGCTTATATTTTGTAGCACTTATAGTTTCGGATGATTTTGAAAAGTCAGGGCAGTGGTCGAATCTTCTCTGCCCTCGGAGTAGCTCAAAGTTTGCGCACATAAGGGGTGAGCCAAAAGTCACTTTCCACTCAGATAAATTCATAACTTTATTTTATTATACTATACTATTTTTATATTTCATATTTATTATATTATATAATATTATAATATATATTATAGTATATATTATAATATAGTATATAATATAATATATTATAATATAGTATATATTATAATATAGTATAATATTATAATATACTATATAATATTATTATAATATTATATATAATAATATATTATATTATTATTATAATAATATAATAATATTATAATATTATACTATAATATACTTATACTATACTATAATAATATACTATAATATACTTATACTATACTATAATAATATACTATAATATACTATAATATTATTATAATATTATATATAATAATATATTATATTACTATTATAATATAATAATATTATATATAATTATTATATTATAATATTATATGTAATATTATATATAATAATATACTATAATATTATTATAATATTATATATAATAATATATTATATTATTATTATTATAATATAATAATATTATATATAATTATTATATTATAATATTATATGTAATATTATATTATAATATTACATATAATATTATTATAATATTATATATAATATTATTATAATTTATCATATTATACTATACTATATAATATTATTTTATTGCTTGAACTTAAATTTCATTTGAAATTAGCTTCTTCTTACATTTTGATGAAAAAGAAAAATGGGTGGAAAGAAATTACTGGCCCATCGTGTAGAGTATGTCGAGCTGTGACATCCAGATTTTTGGCATCCATCGCAGAAAGAAGGGTCATTCCTCTCGATTAGATGTTCATGGCTAATTTCCAACTCTTCTCCACTCTTCGGATACTTAGAAAAAGAAAAAAAAAAAAGAAAGAAAAGAAAAGAGAAGAAACTCGCAGACGAAGAACGTCTCAAGTTGTCACGAATTCAGGCGAGACGCGAGGCTTTTTGAACGATTGCAGTTCGTTTCGACAACGATGGCGTGATAGAGTCAGTGAACGTTGAACGTTGTTCGAGGCGAGAGAAAAATGGCCACTTGGAAGCGTCGCGTCGTTTCTCGCGGTCGGGTGTAACCTTGTTTCGAGAGAAGGAAAAAGGCACGATCGAACGAAAATCCAATGATCAAGGTCATTTTCACGGGCAACGCGGTCCCGACCACCGAGGAAATTCACTTTTCCTACCGGGACAGGAAGTCAGAGGCGGTGGCGGCGCTTGGTAATTCGTTTTCCTTGATTTTTGCGCCGCGTTTGTCGGCCAACGATCCCGTCGATTAACCGTTTCACGGTTCCGCGACGAAAGTGGACCGCTAAGTTTGTTAAGTTCACCGTGAGAATTCATTGTGACGGCGCGATAAAAAGCAGGACCCTCTCGGAGGATGAGGATAATTTTCTTCTTTCGAACGAAAGAAGCGCGCGCGGCGAGAAAGTTGTTTCCGTCTGCCGGAATTTAATTTCGCTTCAGACTGTAAAGTTTAAAAAAAAAAAAGGGGGGAAATTCACTTGCTATATACTTATGGACGATATGACAAATTGAGATAAATTGAGAACAGATAGATAGATAGGGTGGCTGGATAATGAAACCATCAAAATGGTGAAAATGAACATTTGAATATTTTATGTAGATGTATGATAATGTATTTTTGGAGAGAAATATTTATAAGATAAATATTTATTAAATGTTATTAAATATTAAAAATAAAATATTAAAAATGAAATATCAAATATTATAAATTATTAAAAATGAAATATCAAATATTATAAAATATTAAAAATGAAATATTAAATATTATAAAATAAAATATCAAATATTATAAAATATTAAAAATGAAATATTAAATATTATAAAATATTAAAAATAAAATATCAAATATTATAAAATATTAAAAATGAAATATCAAATATTATAAATTATTAAAAATAAAATATGAAATATTATAAAATATTAAAAATGAAATATTAAATATTATAAAATATTAAAAATAAAATATCAAATATTATAAATTATTAAAAATAAAATATGATATATTATAAAATATTAAAAATGAAATATTAAATATTATAAAATATTAAAAATAAAATATCAAATATTATAAAATATTAAAAATGAAATATTAAACATTATAAATTATTAAAAATAAAATATCAAATATTATAAAATATTAAAAATGAAATATTAAATATTATAAATTATTAAAAATAAAGTATCAAATATTATAAAATATTGAAAATAAAATATCAAATATTATAAAATATTAAAAATAAAATATCAAATATCGTAAAATATTGAAAATAAAATATTAAATATTATTAAATATTATTAAAATATTTATAAAATTTTCTTCGTAAAATACATAAGTAAAAACACATGCTTTATGTAAATAAAGATTTTCTGTTTCTTTTACTTTAATGCAGTAGTACCGAACATTATTTTGGCCATGCTGCACTTAAGCTTATCTCTAAAATCCTGTTGTCTCACTCCTGCCTGCGGCACAATAATTTTTATTATTAAAAAAGTGAATTTTTGACTTCGTGGAGGAAATCTAAAAGGCCATTAACTTGGTTTAAACAAGTTTCCATAGAACGCGATATCCATGGCTAGAAAAAAATGAGAAAAAAGTTAAATTTTCATTTAAAGAAGAAAATCAAACTGTGGGCCCCTTATATTTAACCACGGCTTCAACATCTCTGACAGAAAATTTTACTTTGCTTTAGTCGTCGGTAGTTTCCCAGTGTTAAATATCGTCAAGCGTACGGTGATCACAATGGGGGAAGAATGACGTCACACCGTCGGGGAAAATTTCGATCTCTCCTCGAGGAATCCGGTTACATGCACCCGGGAAAAATCGACCAACAAACAAAGGCTTGTAACGCGTGACCGAGTTGCGTTCCGAAATCCAGCTGGAACATCCGCTCTGCTTTTGTGCCCGATCGATCGATCCTCGTCCCCTTCCGGCGGATGCGCTCAATCTTCTCCATCTTCCTACTCCCGCGTTCTTTCTCGACTGTTAATTAGAGCAATTAAAAAGAACAGGAAGAAAACGGGAATGGAATCGGAGATGAAAATCTATCTTTAATAAAACTTTACCTTAGATATATATACATATATATATATATATATATATATATATATATATATATATATATATATATACATATACACACACATTAATGAAGTGACAAGTATGTTAAGGCATCACAAGAAAAAAAATAATTCCGTACGTCCCAGCAGATGTATGACTACCTAAGAAAGGGGTTACAAAATAATAATGATGAAAAAAATCATTTGTACATTCCATAAGTTTGTTCAGTGCAGGCGAGCGGGCGCTTGTCATGACTTGACAAATGAAAACTTTTTAAGAAAGAAAAAAAAAAGGGAAAGTTATGCGTTCGATATTTTACATTTCTTTCGTGATAACAAATGATTTTTAAACAGATGTAATTACGGGGTTGGAGATCGATGCAAATGAAATTGTTTTGCGGGGGTTTATTGTTATACAGGAGCTGACAGTGAACTCTGGTACATGGTATTACGGCCTTTTGATCAGGCCACCATCTCTCCCCGTAATGAACATGTCGTGTTAAAATCGAGGACAAGAATTCGTTGCGCCCGCTTGCCAAATTTTATTGACTGCGCAGTATTTTCTATCTAAACAAAAAACAATAAAGCTTAACACGTAGGCGCATTTCCAGGAAAGAAATAAACAATACAAAACACCAGACGTTTCAAAACATCTTCAGTTTATAATTGCGCGTGAAACCAAAAAAGATGGAAATCCCATTTTTTTGAATTATTCTGATCAGAAGAAAAAAGGAAGAAACAGTAGGGAAAATATTTTAGGTTCGACATATCCTGTTATTGTTGATTGATTCTCGTTTGAAAATGCACCTGTAATTTAATTGCGTTGTGAAAAACACTTTAGAAATTTAATTACTTTCTTTCTTTTGAAATTCTCAACAACGACGATAAAAATAAACGGCGTAACGAAAATGGAAGAGAAGTCTAAAAACTTTTTCGAGAAATAAATTCACAACCAGTAGTATAACACAAGCGAAATGCAAATACGAGCCGGGGAGCGGTGGTGGTGGCGGCGGCTTTTGCAACGAGAGAGAGAGAGAGAGAGAAGAACAGAACGAAAGAGAAACATATAGTGCTAAAGAGCGCGAAAGCGATCTTCATTTTAAACAAAACACACTTTTCATTCGACGAAATGCAAAATAGCACATGAATATATTGCGCCAATTATTACCTCTGTTCTCCCTTCTTCCTAGAATATGTTTCCTGTCTTTCTAATAATGATAATTTAGAAAAAAGGAAAAAAAAAGAAGAAAAAATCTGCTATTTAACCATAAAAATTGTCCGTGTAATGTATATATCACCCGCCATGCTTTACACAATGTACGATTGAAATAAAGTTTTTAGGCTAGATTAGGTTGGATACTAATTGCATACCAAGAAAGATCTTGTATTGTAGCTGAGAGCGAAAACAAAAATCAATGTGCAAATAAACGTGTGTGCGTGCGTTGTATGTACAGTAAACAAAGATCGGTAAATGCTAGTACGTGTGAAAGAAAGAATGAGTGAAAGAAAGGAGCCAAAAAATGAGAGAGAGAGAGAGAGAGAAATGAGAAAAAAGCACTGGCAGATGGAGGAATGATACGCCGCCGCCGCCGCCACCCTTACGTACTATCTTCCAGTGTTATATTAAAAATGGACTCATTATTGAGCGCAAAGAAGTGATACTGATCAATAACAATTATTTATGTTATAATTCGTCCTCGATGTTACAGAAAAGAAAACCGTGTTTAATAAAAATTTAATTTGGACAAACAGTATCAGTACTCACTTGTATATTATAGAAAATTTACCTGGCTGTATACATACACTATATTAGTAGCGATAAGAGTAATTAAACGCATGATGTTGACGATCCATTTTTTATCACTGCCATTCAATTTGAAGAACCATGCTTTCTATATTGCATCACTGATACCTAATTCGCGTCTTGTTGCAACATTGTTCAATGTTCTACATATTCGAAAAAAGAAAAAAAAAAAAAAGAAAAACAATAAATACAGAGAAGAAAAAAAGAATTGTGTACAAAAATAATTGGACGAAAAAGGAGACAAATCAATACGATACAGAAGATAAAAGTTTTATTGATTTGCCGAAATATTTTAGTTTGAACCTCTTTTTAGCGATGAAATGATATTATTTCGTCAGATACACAACCTACTTACATACTTGTTCCTCGCTTGTGAATATATAATTATTGTTTACGTAATGTGTTCAGAGAACATTGCAAATCGAATTAACATTGCACGAAAATTACTATTAAAACTGCATATATAAAAAGAAATATAAACTTGTTACGTAATCGAACTTATTCACAGGGAATTTTATCTGTGTGGTCGTACATATATTCACGTATACCTATAAACTGTGCACACAATCATATACGCATACATACGCATTTTATCTCGGCCATGTGTATATATATGTATACACAATACATATATGATGCATAGCCGAAGTAAAATCAGGTCGTTCTCTAAAATAAATTGATACCCGTTTTACTTTCACTCGAAACGGTACAATTGTCATTGTTAAGCAGATAATATCGAATAATAAAATATATAATTTGTTTGAGAAATATTAGTTGATGTGTATCGAAAGTAAATGGCAAATATTATTTTAACAATCGATCCTTGCTAAAGTTTATGTAAATATTCAAAACAAAATATATGTATATACTTTATTTATAAACATATACATACATATATATATATATATATATATATATGTATGTATCGAGATAGAGAGCCTGTGATTAGTTTATTTCATATGATATTTGTATCATATAGTCACGATTATTTTATAGTAGTTTTATAAAACTCGTTAAGGTTGGATCATAGATGATAACGAGAAAGGGAACGTCTCACGCGCGCAGCAACAAAAAAAGAAAAAAAAAACAATTTAATGTCGCACGCGTCATTTTTAAAATAACATATCTCATATCTCTATTGTATTTCGTTTGACGAAAAGTTTTACATTATGTCGTAGAACGCATACACGCAGTTTGGGAAACGCTGACGTACCAATTATATAGATTAAAATGACTACGTGCATATACGAATATTTGCTATATGTACATATAGCAGCGAGTTAATATTCCTTTACGAAATCTAAATTAAATTATCAATCATCCTCGACACGATAACGACATTTATATAAGAACGATATTCTTTTTGATAGCATTAAAATCCGTTTTTGTCTGATCGATTTCGCGGCAAAAGTCTGTTATAAGGGGATCAGTAAGGAAAAAAAAAAAAAAAAAAAAAAAAAAAAAGAAGAATGACACATTCGTAAGGTAAGATTAAAGTAACAAATGTATTCAAGGTAACTTTTTACGCTACGACAAAACATTACACATATTTCGTTTATATATATATATATATATGTTTATATATATATAACAGGCAGTTGATAACATGTTACATCAGTTTAATGTAAATGTTATTAGTAAGATAGATTAAAAAATAAAGAAACGCTCGTAGAGAAACAAAGAGAATCGCTGAAATACCGTCGTGTATTTAGGATTAGAGTTAACTATAATTTGTTTATATGTATGCAGAGTTGTGTTTTTAAAAATGGCTCTACACATATATCAAATAAACAGCTGTTTATTAGAGCCAAACACGTGTAATGCTATATTGCATGCAGAGAGAATAATATACACCGAACGCACTTTCTCTAATAGTAAGTTTTTGTTATAGCTGTAGTTATTTATTTCAGTCGAAGTTGTCGATCTTTTCTTCTTGATAAATTTCAAATATATCTCCGTATATTTGTATTATTTATTTTCATTCTTGAATGTATATATATATACACACACATCTCTAAATGTGCAGTATATAAATAGGAATATTGGTACGAGAAATGTTCCTTTCGAACTACTTTGAGCGAGTTTGCTTTACGAGTTTAGTAGTGCTATTTTGTATATTAAAGTGATAACAATTCGACGCTTGAAACTTTAATTTTACCCTTTTTGCCGTAAATATCCAACGAAAGGAAAGAGCAAACAACAATAGTAAAAACTAAAGATCTCGATTTTTGTTTTGTTAATTAATTAATATTTTCAATTCTACGAGTTCTTCGAACAGATTACAAACAAGTACGATTATATAAGTTGAATTTAGTCACGTACTCTTGGTCAATTGGAATATTTTCGGAATAGATTATCATTTTTACGTGAAATACGCTTGCATAAGAAAGATATCGGGCGACTCGTATTCATGAAACAGATAAGTATTGCGAAAGAGAGTACTCCAAATGCCTTCTACGTTGTTCTTTTTAAAAGATTTCATCGCTCATACGTTATGTCAATTTAAAAAACAAATTTGTCCTTTTCCCAAGTTTGTTCATTGTTGATCTGATCGCTCGATCGCAAATCGTTGACCAATAAACTTGATTAAAAACTCTCTGCGTAAATCGTTAACATAACGTGATCCTTTTTTCTCCAAATGTGTTACTTGAATTACATAAATTGTCAAGACGGAATTGAACAGGAGTATCGCTATTACATACGTATATATGTATTTGCGTATGTCCGAATATTTTTAAAAAATAAAATATGCACGAAAAAATCGGAACGCTAATTTAGAATTGATTTTCGAAAATAGTACACATTTCTCGAGGCGACTCGTGTAAAATGAAGATAAATATGATTTCATTGTTGTAAATAGAGAGATTCTTATGCTAATAAGGTGTATGCACATGCTGTACGCATTTATTAAAATCGTCACGTAAATATACCAATGACGATCGAAAGAATGACTAAATAATCAGAAAAAGACCAGGGATAGAACTTTGATATCTACGCAAGACTGTTTGGATAATAACTAAGAAGTACGATGAAATGGTGTTACATTTCGACAACATAGTTAATTAAAAAAATTTTTTTTTTGAAAATATGAGAAATAATTCTTTTAATGAAAAAATTTTAACACTTTCGTAAATGTTTTGTTTATCGTAAAAATGAGTAGCGAATGGTGAAAGAGAGAACGACAGACACAAAGTCGTAAAGATGATAATCCTAGGAACAGATTTTATTGATAAAGATAAAAGAGATTTCTTATCAGTTTAATGTCTATGATCAATTAAAAATGATTATAATGTAATCCATTACGTGAGAAATAATACTGACGATATTATACATGATTCGTACGTTGCATCTTTTTCTTTTTTTTTTTTTTGTTCATTTTCAATTAATTTATAATTAACATAAGTAGATAAAAATAAATTAACAAAGTTGAAGTACAATATCGCATGTTACATAGCGGTTGAAAAATTGAATTATCAATCGATCGATATTGATCATTCGCTGAATTATTATCTACGTGGGTAATTATTTTTTTTCTGATTCTTCATATTTATAATAAAAAAGGCAACGAGTATACCACAAATATCGATTAAAATATTATTACACTAATGTCACTATTAAATATATTCCACGTACAAAGAATATTTTCAAATTGGCATTGATTCTTCGCAGCGAGGATCAAGTCATTATCTCTGAGAATTAAATAAAACAAAGACTGAATACACATTTGATACACACAATTCGAATTAATCCATATACCAACGATTGAATGTATTTTTCTAGAACGAACAAACGAAAATTCAAAATGCAAATCTTTTTCCGAGTTTTCAATTTAATTTTGCGAATGATGCGTACATACGATAAATGTGTATTCGAGGAGGAAATAAATTTAACAATGATCGAATCAACACAGGTATTTGGACTGACGATGCCTTGATTACGAGAGGGAAAGAAATGCAGTTTAATTCAATACTTTAGTTCAACACGGCAACAAAAACTAGAAAATAACGTGACAATTACTAATTTCTTTTTTTTTTTCCTTTAGTACACACATCATTCTGAAAAATTGTAGATAAATAATTTTAAAAAATAAACAAAAATATCCAAATTCTTACATTTAATTAAATGTGTAATACGTATTACGTTCACGAAATTAACAAAATTCGAGCGCGCCCTTTGAAAAATGTACGAAAGTCTAAATTAATGCCTGCTTTTTCTTCTCTCACCGATCACGAAAAAACTGCGATATTGCACTAACTTTTCTTTAGGCGAACTTATGGCATCGTGTCGGTTTGAAGGTTACGCACTAATTAAAAAAAAAGATTGTATGTCGATGCGTAGAATTCTAGTTAGGAGAGACTACTACAGGCAGGAAAAGAAGGTAAGGTGACTGTTGGTTCATCGACAGAACAACCAGGGGGCCATCTGTAATAAATTACACCAAGGTATGTTTATTTTTATATACGATTTAGTCGTATCACTAATTTTTTTTTTATGTTATGTTATGTTAAAGTGAATTGTGATGTTGGCTGCTGGTTGTTATTGATTAGTATTTTAGAGTAGAATTAATGGAGCAGCAAATATAGATAACATGGGCAAAAATGACGTTTGGTTGATTTATGTGTTATAATATAAGTGTGACTCAGTATTTTTTTTTTTTTTTTTTTCTCGGTTCTCAAGATCTATAAATTCATTTGTTTCGTTTTTTGTTTGTTTGTTTGTTATAGCTTCTAAAGAGAATTAATTAATCGCATTTTATACGTATATTATATTACTGAGTCAGTCCTCTGTTTCTGATGGATATTTTTTTTTTTGTTTCTTTAGGAAAAGTAGATGTATTTCGACTGTTGTGATGAATTATATAATAGTAATAATAATATAATAGTTAATAATAGATAATAATTCCTCATAATAAATGTAAAAGCTGGTACACAGAGATAACAAGCGACTCGCTGGTGCCGCGGACAAAAAGACTTACAAAAACGTGACACATGCACAATACTAGACAAAAACTTTGACAACACAAATCACCAGACTAATTTTTTTTTCTTGTTTCTTTCTGCACCGATGTTCATACAGCGGCGATTGTTGATATATCTGCTGGCCCAATATGATTATAAATCATATCAATATTCAATTATCTAAAACATTCTAAAACTTCTTCCTTAGAAAGTCTGCTGCAAACCCCTCGATGGGCTGCAAATTGTAATGTTTTCCATATTACTGATGGTTTTTTTTTCCGGACATGATTGTAAAGTCCTTTTCTTCTTCATCTTCTTCATCTTCTTTGAACGAGGGCTTGACACAGACTAAAAAGATGTTTGTGGCAATGGATGGAGACAACTCAATTAGTAAACTGAAACCGCCTGGTCCAGTATAATATAGATAGCAAAATCCTATTCCAAATTATAGGTAGCTGGAAGAACGTTCCATTCTTCTCACAGTTTTTGCATTCTGTAGTTTTTATTGTTGTCGTCATCGTCGTTGTGGTCATCACTTTCTTCTTCCGTGGATGCATTATCTAACCATGTTAACCAACTATTGACCTACATCATTTAATTGTTAATTAATATACCATTCTTTAAATTTAATTTGTCATAATAATATATCATGTATCAATTATATTGGCATTTTATATAGTGCAATGCAATTGTTTAACAGTTTAAAAAATACAGATAGCGTAAAAGTACTAAGATCTTTGATCATATAGAGAATTAAGTACACTTTTTATAGCAAAAAGGTATTTTGCTAATATATTAAAAATAATACTTATCGTATTGTATTAGTGTAACAGTAGTACTGTTGTGCTAATTCAGAGAAACATATATAAAATTTGAAATATTGATGCGATATTATCTATTTACCTCAAATAACGCTTTACCCTTGCCCGGATAAGCATCAGTGACGCATTCCTTCCATTTGAAATAGGCATCTTCTTCAATTACCTCTAATCGGTAAAGTCCATCGAACCATCGTAATAACATCCCTTTTGGAAAATTGTGCGAGAACCAAAATGCTTGAAGTGCATGCAGGGCTGTCACTTGAGACTCTATATCGACGAAGAGTAAACGCATCAGACGTGCATATTTTTCCAGTAATGCCTTTTCTTTATCTATTACTGATTTGCCTACACTAGAAGGATCAACACCAGGTGCCAGTATTGTTTCCTAATACAAACAGAAATAAATAGAGATAATTTTAAAAACGTTAGACACAAGTAGACGAAGAGGTATCAATAATATTGCTTTATAATGCTTTTGAGAAGATTAAAAGTATAAAAAAAAGACTACACACAGTTAGTAACTACGGTAACATATAAAGTAACGATTTAAATAAATTTTTTACACACTAACCTGTGTAATGTATTTCAGAAGAACGTTCATCAAAGCATTAATGAACTCTGAATCAGAATGATGCGAAGGTTCTAGCTTTTCTTTGATCCATTTGTAAAGAGTATTAGGATTTGGGTCATATTCTAATTGACGCCAGATATCTCCCTGGATCTTAAGAAGTGGATAAAGGAAAGTCAATTCTCTGTCCTCCAAGATCTCCGCAAGTCTTTCTTTCGTCTTGTCTGCTTCGGGTAACTGGCTAATAAGATTCACCTTGCTCTCGTTAAAAATCTGTGTGAGTCTCGCTTTGCCTTGGCTTTTATGTAACTGCTGAAGTGTAAGTAAAAACAGCGGATGATGCTGACCGTTCTCTGTCACAGCAACAAGATCGATTAATTGAATTAAATTATCCACAATCGCCTTGGCTGTTAAGAAGGCAACGTGAGAAGCTACACAAGGCACAGTACTCTCTTTTTCTGGAATATTGGATACTAGTTCTTTCCATCCCTCATGTATCTGTTGTACAGTGATCACGTCTGCTTTATCCAATTCAACTATCAGTTTAGCTGCGAGTTCACGCTCAGAATCTCCACGATCTAATGTATTAGAGTATAACGTATAAATTGCATGACGTAAAAATCGTTCAGGTATCTTAAGATCTTGAAAAGCTGTTATTGCATCCTGCATGTTCGTATGAGAAACAAGATCATCCATCAAGGAGTTCACTTTCTTCAGTATCTCCTCTCTAGAAGTTCCTTTGTCCTTTCTATCGCGAGCTTTTTCTCGTTTGTCGACAGGACCTTGCTTTATCACGATCGCTGGTGACAATTCCTTGTGCAATAATGGCGAGCTGGGTTTCAATGTGCTAGTACGCAGAAGAGGTAATTCCGATGCTCGTCCTGTGAACAGATCTATTAATCGAAATAATGAATTAAAAATTGCTTGACTGTACGTGTTCCGTGTTTACTACCATGCAATTTAAGCTCAATTGAATCGTACACATTATGATTTTTTCAACAAAATTATTAACTATTCATGATAGTTATCGATAAACATTTTGCTAATGTAAGATACTTACCACTGTTGAGAGGTAGGTTGGGATTGATATTGGTTTGTTTAAACATCATAGAATTAGCTGATGGTCTTAGTGAAACTTCTTCCGGATGTCCAATCAACATCTTATTTTTATTGAAGCGTAATTGTTCTTTATTGCTATCTGTAACGCAACGGTGATAATCGGTTAAAACGGACGGTCTTAGTAAATAGTAAAGAGATATTTAAGAAATATTTAAGGTGATACGTACTGTTATTAAAGTTTTGTGGCGAATTATGTTGCTGTTGATTGTGTTTCCCTTGATAGTTATTCTGATGACGATTCTGGTTCTGATAGTAACCCGGCTGGTTACGTTGATTATGACGACCATAAGCAACCCCGGGAGATCCAGAAAATCCGTTGGGGCTGAATGGAGATGGCATGCCGAACGACGGTGAAGTTAACGGTATACCTCCCATCATGTCCATATCTAATCCGCCACGTCCCATTTTTCTTAGAAATTCAGCTCCGAGGCGATCCTCGCGTCTATGGAAGCCATTTCCCCTTGAAGACTCTTCGTTATCACTGCGGATCTGATTGATGGGCATTGGACCTTCAGTGCTGGTAGCCTTACGTGGTACCCAGCCATCACGGCGTAGCTCAATAACATCACGCAGCATAAACTTGATGCGTAGAGGAAGATCTCTGCTCTCTGCTAAGGAGTTCATACGTTTGAAATATTGATCCATGAGTCCGCGGCCTTTATCCGAGTCAAGGATACGGCCGCAGGTACGCATGATTTGACAGAGGCATTCGATATCCTCGGCAGTGTCCCCCCTGGATCTCCTTCGCATTTTCTTCTCCAATAATTGCTGGATGCAACGGTGTAAAATCGTTTCCGACACGATCCCCAATTTCCCCAGTTCTCCGATGAATTTGATGTTGCCAAGCATTTTACGCTTGGCCACCTGTCGGCGTTCCTCTTCCTCTGGGCCAAGTTCATCCTGATTTTCGAATGCCTCGCTCGCCTTTGAACGATTTTCAAATTCGTCTTTGCACTTGTTGAGAAGAAGAACTGTGAATGTGCTTTGGCCTTTTTGACTTTCAATGAGTGCTTTTCGCGGTTCAAAGTTTGCAGCTTCGTCAGACAGCCGTTTGCACAGCTGTGCGTACATAGAACTGTACTTGGGTTCATCAAGTGCTTTTTCGAAGATCTGAAAGCGCAGATGATTGTAAACGTTAAATTATACAAATTATACTGCTTGTTACGATTGACGAGTACTCGCATGACTGTTGCACTCTTTGATATTTGCTACTCACCAAAAAAATGACACCTTTGAGAATCACATCAGAATTAAGCTCAACGTTGAGCAGGTCGTTGCTCAGCTTTGCGAACTTTTCCGGCGTAAGCTTATTAAGAATACCCCGCACCTTTCTAAAGATGAGATCATTTCTGCTTTCTGGGGTGAGTGCATCGCGTCTAACAGTTGAAGGAGGGATCCAGCGTTGCTCAGTGGATAGGGAGCGAATATCGTCCCTGGAAGGCATCGAATTTTTTTAATTTTCAGTGTATTAAAAGTGATAGCGAACACGGAGGATTGATTGGGTGTAAAAAGAGGCAGCTGGTGTAGGTATGACTGTTACAGTCAAGGTAACTTTGTAAACCCTGACCTTCCTCCCGAGACACGAGAAGCACCCCCCGGTCCTGTGGGGTTGTCCGTTGTTGCGCGTGTTTCGGCCCCCTGAGTGATAAATCACAGCACACAGATCTTCCTTTAGGAAGCTAAAACAAAAATAATGTTACAATAAGAATACATGTTGTCTTATTAATCATTTCTTGCTTACATGCATGCTGCACCACTCATATTTGGCTATTAATATCACAGCCTTTTGTACCTAACGATACACAAAAATAATGTATCAACACAACATGCAATTAAGATACTTTAAACATAAGTTATCGTTCGTTCGTTCCTTTTGTTTTTCCATCAAATCTGATTGATGTTATCACGTGTACGATATTATTATTATTATTGTTATTATATAAGCTATGTTTACCATAATGTAGAGAATTTATTTAAGTTACATAAGCCATAGAGATATTGCTTATATAACAATGTATATAAAATAAATATTCCTATGAAAGATTTTTTTGAAAGAAAAGATCAATTTATGGGAAAAACAATGAAGAAAAAAAGTTGTTTCAATACGTTAAACACATAATACTTATGCAAATTGTACAGTACAAATTTATCCCCAGGAAAAAGGAAAAGAAATTAAATTTTCAAACATGTACAATTTATTTTGTAAACATGGAGAGCATAGATCTTCCTTGTTTGTGTCTCAACATTGCAGAAAAAGCATTTGCATCTGACAATGAAAAAAAATCATAACTTAGAATTCAAGTACAAGTACAAATTCACCATTAATGTAATATGGAATACAAAATCACACTGAAACAAATCAAAAGAAGAGAAAAAAAGAACAAAAAAAGAGTAAAATTCCTTCCATCCATTGTACATAATAGTAACAAAAAGGAAACAAATTATAATTTATAATTAGGCTGCTAGATGTTTATACGTACAAACTCGTAGTTTTCTTAATTCAAACAAAGACTTGTTAGATATTTTAGAAAAAAAAAATGTCAAATATTACTTATTAGACATTGTGAAAAATACCACTGTGTACTTTGAATAAAATTTACACATTGTTACGTATTGCGTGCCTTTTTTGGACCTTTAAATCCCTCGCAAATTAACAAACATCCGCAGCCTACTTATAAGAATGAAACTTCTAACGGCAGGAGAGACACGGATTAACAATGTGCAGCCTTGTTGCGCTCACAAGTGAAGGTCTTCAACAGGACAGGACGAGGATCTTCTCCAGGGAAACGGCTTTGATCTTGAGGTGTCGGTTACGAACAAAACAACCAAAAGCCGTGAACGATAAACGTGGAGAGGATCGTATGTGGGGCGCGGCTCATGGTCAGATGGTCAATGAACCTTCCGTCGTCTCAACTCGACCGATCTCGGCTCCTATCGTCAGCCAGATCGGGCGAGGTCGGACAACTTCGTCCTGACTTCGACTAAGGTCGTCTCCGACCGCCTCTACTAAGCGATCCATGTATTTAGGGTGCGTGGCTGGAAAACCTTCGGTCTGTTTTCAATTACACGCTGCCAAATCGAGGAAAACGGAGAATAGCTTTGTCTCAGAAACGAAAAAGAGAGAAGAAAGAAAAAAAAAGACAGATTCCAATATCAATTCTACGCACTGTTCTTTGTGCAATATTCGTTTCTTGTGGATTGCAACTTTTCTTTTTCTTTTTTTTTTTTTAACGTGAAAGAAACTTTTTGTATGGGGAACGAAACATTAGACTGAATTAATAACGATTAGAACGCATGGAAATTTATAAATTCGAGCTTAAACGAGCAATTAATTCATACATTTATAAACTTGATACAACGTTAGAATTTGGACGGTTTGTTTGCCTCTGTAACAATGTATTTTATGACGAAAAGAAAAAAAAAAAAAAATGAATCGATAACGAGCTTTTTCTCCGATTAGAATAATAATTTTCGATTGAAATTTTTAACAGTATTAGTACAGTATAAAAGATATACATGCATGATATTGTTTTAGGCTATTTTAAATGAGAATAAAGAATTAGACTGAACAACGTAATTTTGGAATATCAATACACGATTGCAAGGCTTCTCGTGAGCGGTACAAGCGGAAACTAAATGCGATTGAATATGTATGTACTCACGCATGTACATATACAGAAACGTCGCGACTTAAGAAGTATTACTTTGAGTTTGCACGACGAAGGTCACCGTCTGCAACATGTTCCGACATTGAAAATTTCTTTAATGCACTACTAAACAGGTATTCCATCTCGTTTCCTTTTAGATTTGTATTACCTTCTTTGTTAGACAAATAAACGAAGATTTTGCACTTTGACCAATGCAATTACTAAAATAATGAACGAAATTTCTTAGCAGCTCTAAATTTATCTCGCTCAAACTTAAATTTGAGCACATATGTGAAAATACTTGGATTGTATCTAACAAACGGATAATTTGTTTTCAAACACTTTTATAACTACGCAATTAACTCTTTTTTTTTCACGTATTGTCTGCAATTTTTTCTGGTGTAATAAACTTTAAAAATATTTAACAATGTCGATTTTTTTATTGTAAATTGTAGATAAAACTTGCATGGAAATAAAGATAATGAACGCATTCCATGATTTAAATGTCCACGAAATCCTGGAATTGCAATAGCGAAAATTCAAGATTTTAAAAAAAGTCGTACTAATTTTGTAATTTATGAAACGAAACTAATAGGGCGTACAACTTAAATGTACAATTAAATTCATAATTTAAACTCATAAATAAATGTTGTTATCGCAGAATGATACAGAGAAATAATCTAAATAGAAAAAATTATTTCTACAAAAATGTCTTTACAAATGTATTTACAAAAGCTATTATTTTATAACTAGCTATTATTTATACTACTTCTTCACAAATGTGATTAAAATTAAAAATACTGATGCGAAATCCTAGTTAAACGAAACGAAAATAGAGCATTCTTGATATTTCTAATACATGAAACGGTAGCGAGATAAAAAAAAAATTATATGCAAAAAGAGAGCCACGTGCCATGAATGGAGAAAGCGATAGCAATGGAATTTACAGCGAACAGTTGCTATTCTTCTTCGAATACTTCAAATATTCTGTCATCCATTTCTCTGTGTTCTCACGTGACACGTCACTGATGCGCCGTGACGGTTGCTCTCCACGACTTAGAACAAGGTTGCCAACTTTTGACGGCTGATAACGGATAAGATCAGCCAGCCAAAAAGAAAAGAAAATGATGCACGTTGATTCGAGTGAAATTTTCAAGCAAATATCTGAAGGAGCTTATCTAAAACTTATTCTTCACATTCCAAACGAACTCTAAAATGACAGCAAGAAAATAGAATGTAAATCCGCGATAATACCAACATTGTAAACGATAATTGCCAGAGACAGCACTGCAGAAAGAAGATCCAAAATCCTTTGTCTTTAAAATTTTTCCACGTCGCTTTACGGCGATTATTTAAGGAATTTCATTTCTCGATGTTTCAATTAAAATCGAATTATATTTTTCTTCAAACTATACATTGTTTTTGTTCGTGTAATTGACACACGCGTATGAGCATAGGCGTCGAATTTACTAAAAATTTCTAATAAATGATAGAGTTTGCTACGTATGTAGCTTAAAATTCAAATGTAAATTAACCACACGAACTGAACTGAAAGAAAATCTGTACGTCTATTCATAGTACGATAAGCTTTTAGGTCTGGTGTAACAAAGAGGCCGCACACGGTCGTCACGTCCGACGTAGGAACAATCATATGAGCGAGCATTTAAAGACGCACGATAAACCCGTTCGCCATGGGTGCACACGTTGTAACGCACTCTCTCTCTCTCTTTCTCCCCCCCCCCCCCTCTGTCTCAAGTATTAAACGTTTCGAGGTTGTAATCGTTAATGTACTATTATAGAAATAGAGGGTGACAAACTTATTTACGTCAAAGAGAATTACATTCTCGCTTGAAGATTGATTTGAAGCGAATCACGACGCTACTAATCTTGTTAAAGCTTTAAAATTTTTTTTTATTCTAATTCAGTTCTCGTTTCGACAAACGAAAAAAAAAAAAACAAAAAAAGGCATTTTAATTTAAAATTGAAGAAAGAAATAACACGTATTGATACGTTGATGAAACTTTTTAACGATAAAGAAGAAACAAAACAATGGATCGAAAATAAAATTATGATTAGTTCTTCTGAAGTCAAAAGTATCTTTTCTGCGATCTTTTCTTTTTTCCAACAAATAACATTCGAACATTCGTGAAAATGATTGTAAAAATTTGTCCTTTGTTAGAATGTCAATTACAAGGTATTACTAGCGTAACGTTATTTCCTAGTTTCTTTGTTCATAGTACGTAATAATGGAGCAGCAGAGATTTAATGAATAATAAATCTAAAATATGAAAAAAAAAAAAAAAAAAGAAATAGAATTATAATTTTAGATATAAAATATTATATATAAAATCGGAAGCCTGAAAGCTATCTATTTTGATAAAAATTCCGAAACATTAAAAATGAGATAGTGTACGCCTGGTTGATTCTGTGCACGCCTATGTGTGCGTGCACATTGATCGATGAATACATGCGTGTGGTTCCTGCATACGTATGTTTACAAGTCTGTCTCCGCATCCATCGCAAAACGAATGTACCAAAATGTAACCAACATCGAAACAAGCACTTTTCTCCATAACTTACACAGAAGCACGATAAATTAATTAAAGAAAAATTTCTAGTCTTGTTACGACCCTTCGATCTCGCAATTCTTTCAACGAACAAAAACTCTCAGTATTTTGTCCTTTTCCACGAGTCGAGATTACATTGATCAAGTTTGTGGAACTGTCTAAAAATATATATTTCCGTTTCCGAAAAGTTTGTACAACCAAGCGAACAAAATGAAAAACCAAATGTTTAAATTCCAATTTAATAAAATAGGTCCAATATGGGCGTACAAACCATAGCGCTGGCTGTTCCAATATGTAAGAAACGATACAATAGAAAATTTATTATAGAAAATTATTTGTGATTTCGTCCAAGGGAGGAGTGAGGGGTAATCAAGTGTAAAATCGAAATGGAAGATCATGCGTGTCAAGAGTGAATTTCGTGATTGTTCGCTTGAAACTTGAAAAAAATCCGTGCAACAATAGAGAAACACGGTTAATCGAAAGGCGAGCAAAAGAATAGAGTAACGTTGAAAGAACGATTGACGTAAGCAGCATGCATAGCTCTCTCTAAAATAAACAAGTCGATTTTGCAACTGAGCAGAAAGTGACCAACAATCGAGGAAACGTACTAATTTCAAAACCTCGTTTGAAAAGAAGCGAGACAACGGGACACGACACAGGGGAGGGGATTTTACTATAAACTCGTTGGAAATCGTTACTTTCGGAATGAAGTTTGCAAAAAAAAAAAAAAAGAAAAAATTGCTTCGAATAAAATATGAAACGTACACAGCCGAGAATACGATAGGAAACATGCTGGGAGCTAAGGGAACGAACCTACGCCAAAAGTCACGCCGACGAAAATGTCAAAAGTGGAAGTTGCGTAGATGTTCGCGAACAACACTCGATTACCACTCACGCGTTGCTCAATTTTACTGCTATTCGAGCGAAAACTGGTCGGCCGAGCGAAAAAATCTCGCAGTTACAGCGAGATACAAGGTTGTGAAACGCGACGGGGAATCGACGAAATGGAAGACGAGTTCAGAACCGACATGACGCACGACGACCTATGTACGAGCTGTATTGACTCGGAAGCAACCCTCGAGAAAATTCTACGAAATTTTCCGATTCCTCGTCAGACTTTCTATAAAAAAAATGCGCACAATGTGGTAATCTAGCGTTAAATTCGCTATCGCGACAGGCAGGAGATCAGTAATGTACAGTATTTGCGAATAAAACGATGAGAAATCACAATAGCGTTTACTTACGGCCGACGGTTGTTGTTTCTGAAGGCTTTCGCAATTAGTCGGTCGTACTCGGGAACTTCCGTGCCATAGGTCTTGTCAAGCCAATATCTGTCATGCGACTAACCTGCAGTTTTTCGAGACGTAATTCATTAGCTGATTCGACTACTCAATAGAAAAATTTTATTATCAATTTTTCTCATCGTTTACTGTGTTAAATAGATGGAAATATATTGAAATAAATGTATCGATAGTTCTATTTTTGACTCCGATGGTAGTAATATATAAGACGGTATTTCAGACACTCTCATTTCCATGAATTGATAAAAAATAATTTTATAGCTGATTAATATCTGTATTTGTCTATTTCAATAATAAATTTTCTGGCAGAGATTAATTTCTTTACATGAAAGGTTACGCTTCGTATTTTCGTGCTACAACACAACGGGATGACATCTGCAAAATGGTGTTTTGAATCTAGTGGTATCGACGGTGTTCTAGACACACATTAAATTCCTTTTGTAATAAAAACTAATTTGAAATTCGGAGAATGCATGTTGCGTTGTTATTAATTTATTATCAGAGAATTATTTATTTGTTGTTTATTATGTTCGTATTGGTTACAGACATCGTGTCTGGACTTAAAAAATACGAAACGTTGATAATTTAGAAATCTGTTGCAACCGCGGCTGCGAACACAAAGGACTATTGTCACATGGACGGTGGATTAGATCATTTAGGCAACTGTCAGTTTCTAAGATTCAATACATAAAAATAGTCCTCTTAATTTTTAAATGTAAATTAATAAAGCAATTTATATTTAGATATTAAGAATATTTGTGATAAAATAATTCAGGTTTGTTCTGCATGTACGTCGCGTCTATATATTTATTCATGTATTTTTATCTCGCATTAATTTCGCTATTTCATGTATGTATTTGTCGTATACCATTAAAGATCTGAAAAACTATTCAGCTGTATATAATCACGATAGAGCTTTGAGATACATATCAGCTGAAATTTTGCTATATTGTTTATATAGCAGTATACGATATTCTACTAATTAATATATCATTTTTATGACAGTTTCAAAAAATTTACTAAATATTTACATTGGGTTTTTCGCATATTTATTAAAATATCGCCATAGATAGAAAATCTTAAAAGTCTAAATATTGCTTGTTATGTACAATTGCATTAAAAGATATAAAGATATATGTATTTAACAGTATAAGGGAGAATGGTTTGATTAAGAGTGTGTGTATGTATATATATATATATATATATATATATATAATCTAGGAGAAGCTTTTCCATTTTGTACTAAACAAAAATTATAAATAAATAAAAAAATCATGTTAATGTAAATAAGTTGGAATATATAAAAATTTTAATATATTTATTACTATTATTATTATTATTAATATAAAGTTACAACAGTGACTTATATATGTGATAATACATATATCAGTGTTACTCATAAATATGTCATAGAGATTTAATTCATTTTTTATTTCACGAAAATGCGAAAAGATTGTTAGACAAAATACAAAGTACATATGTTTGTTGTTATTGTAGTTGTCAGTATTTGCAGGTTCTTTAACTTCACACAGTAAAATCATAATAAAATTTGTTTATTTTTAGAATGGCTCACAGTTCTCAAACATATGGGTCCACAGATCAACGGACAGATGTACCTGATGTAGGATTTAGTCCTACTGAACTTTATAGTCTCAGTGAAAATATTACCACTAACATATACACAATAAACACAAGTTGGAGAACGCTTGAACGCGCATATAAAAATGTTGGAACCAATAAAGATAATCAGGGTCTAAGAGATAAGGTGTAAGTAATTGTGAAAAATCTAAAATAAAGGCAGAGTAATCTAGGCCATGTGTGATACTCATTAAGATGCAACAAATTTTCACCAATGTGAAAATGTTATGTTGAAACATTTTATATTTTATTCACATTCACATTTATTTAATTACAAGGCATGTCACACAGTTAAGCACAAATCAAGTAGTGACTCAAACGAGCAAAGACATTGCAAGACTGACAGTGCTAATGAGGCGAGGTGACAAACAACAAAAGTTGCAAATTGAGAAACTTACCACTGATTTCAAAGATGCTTTGCAAAGATACTCAGATATGCAGAAGGTAAAATATATTTCATTAATTGTATCTTAGTTAATTCTAACATTATCATGCCCTTACAATTGCTTTCTCATGAAATTTCTAGTCAATTGCTGAAAAGATGAAGAGACATATTTTGCTTACAATTAATATAGAAAATCCTATGGATCCCGAGGAAGAGGAACAACAACGTTTACTTCAAGCTCAGGAGGATGAGCACAGAGTGACACAAAGGTTCGAATGTAAACTATATATATTCATTTTCATAAATATACATAACTATATCTGCACATGTTAGTAGTGAAAAAAGCTTGACTATTTCTCACAGTCTACACACAAGCAATGGGTTCAAAGGTGGCTAACATTATTAACATTATTAAAAAATTAAAATTCAAATAGGCTTTTTTCATGATTTTTGTAAGATGAGCATAATTCGTGGATTTTATAGTATGAATATCGAAATAGCTTGAATTTAAAAATTTCACCGAAAAAGATGTTACATAATTACAACATGTATTATTAATATAGAGAAGTTATAAAATGCACTTGAACGTATGGTAAGTTTATTTTAATGAATATTATAATACATAATACAAGTTCGTAAAATAACATTATCGATTATACATTATTAAATAAGAAAGTAAATTACAAGTTGTCTTTTTGGGTCTAATGTGTCTAGGAATCTTGAATTTCAACAAGGCTTACTGTTAGAGAGAGAAGATAGGATAAAACGGATCGAAGGTGATATTTTGGATGTAAATCAAATAATACGCGAATTGGCAGCATTGGTGCATCAACAAGGAGATTCAATCAGTAAGCGATTCCCATATATGTATACTGTTCTTGTATATTTGAGTAAATGTTTTTTATTGCAGACACGATAGATAACCATATAGAAGATATCCACGCGAATGTTGAGCTGGGAACTCAAGAGTTAATCAAGGGAAGTAATTACCAAAGTAAATATCGACGAAAAATTTTTGTCCTACTGTTGCTCGCAATCATAGTCGTTGCTATATTAATTATTATTCTAGTCACTAAATTAAGTTAGCGCACCTAATCGTCGTAGATATTGCGTACGAACGAAAAAGGTTGTCTCAATCTATCCTACTGATTGTAGAATTATAATGTCATAAAAAAATATAAATTGCCAGTTTGTATCGGACATGCAATATGGGGAGAGGATAGACTTATTTTATATTCATTTGTAAATTGATTAACATGTAATTCGAGCGTATTATCCTTGTTTATCTTCGAATTTATGAAACACATTATAATGTTCTTACTGCATGCTTACTTTTTATTTTTCATTTTAAAGCAATTTGAATTTAGTAACTCAGATTGAACATAACAAAGATATTAAACATCTGCATTACTTTTTAGAGCAGGCTTCTATTAGTAACAGAAATAATCTTTGCAATTATAAATTTTGTTGTATTTGCAAGCTATTAACTAACAGACACTTTGATAAATCATTTTAATTGTATCAAATGTTATTTTTTCAATAAATTATACAGCATTATAAATAGAACAAGCCTCTAAGCTGAATGTCAATGTTATATTACAGCCTCAAATTTTATGGCAACGTATACTGTTTGTTGAAAATCTATATTAAAACTATGTATTCTATTAATTTATTGATATATAACATCTAAACATTTTGATATTTATCATTATTAGACAATTATCTAATATATAATTGTCTAGTAAAATTATTCATTAATTTATTTCAATAAATTTATTAAAAAATACACCATTTAACATTTTATTGTATTGATATTAGAAGATTACCTATGCATAAAATGATCATAAAGAGATATAAATTTATCTCAGAAATATGTGAAATAAATGTGGCACTAAATTGATTAATATTGAGAACTATTATATCTTCAACAATATTCTTGTTTAAATTTTTTTATAATTGTGCGCTATAAGTAATTTCTGTAATCTGGTTTTCACTTGAAAATGTAATTTTCTATTGCATATATATTTTATTATTCACAATATTTGTTGTTCAATTAATCCAGTGTAGTGAGAAGCGATAAGCAGAAATTATACTTTGCAAAATGAATATCTTTTCACTAATTTGTTACTTGTATGTTATTATTTCAAAACAATTAATTCGTTTTCTATCACTAAATAATTATACATGTTTGTTATAAAAATAACATTATATAATATATTATTTCCTTCCTTTTTCTGTCCTTATCCAATTAGGATAGGTTGATTATAACAACCTAAATATTAAATGACCTAAAATATTATTATTGCTCTTCATCTTTCCACTTATATTTAAATTAAAATTATGCATAAATTAGTACTAACACATGCATTTATAGCAGGCAATTTTTTTGCTCTTATAAATTAATTATTTCAAACAGCTTCACATTATAAAATATGTAATGTTAAGAAAAAAGAAAACAAATAATTTACATTTTTCACGTGTTTGAAATATTTTACTTTTCTTATATACACAGGTACTAAGAAAATATTAAAGTATACTTATTGCAATTTAAAATTTATATCACATAATATAGGGAATGCCTACTGATTACTTCTTCAAAACTGTCTTCAAGCTTACATTTTTACAAGAGATATATATCATATAATTCTTATTAAATACACGATAATTTATGTAATTAAGAACTTTTGTGAACATATGACAACATCAATATTCTTAATCTAAGCATAATTAAATTGTATAAATTGTGAATATATCATTTTTTACAATTATTCTTTACTAGAAGTATAACATTATTCATTATGATTTGCATGTATCTCCATATCTTGAAGCTTGCAACGATAATAATGAAAGAAAGAATATAGTACAGATTATCGTAAGATTGAGACAGCCGTTTTCTTCAATCAATTTGACTCTTGTATGATTATTAGGCATTCCAAAATTAAAAACTCCAAACATTATCATGAAGATTATAACTTGAACATTGTATATACAACTAAACATTGACATTTAAAATAAATTGCATTATATATGATATTAATATTGTTACATTGTTAAGGTCTAAGCAGAAACAATTTCATTTTGCAGTAACGAATTTTACGATGTTTTATTGTACTAGAAAATTGTAGTAGGCAATTTCGTTCTTCTTTTCCTTCTATTTTAAAATGAATCACGTTTTTCGTAATATTTTATTAAAGGTGTGACGAGCTTCATTCGTTGACAGTATAGACATTATGTGACAATACTTTGCATTCTATTTTTTTTTCTTTTTCGTGAATTACTGCAAGTTAATGCTGCAATGTGATAAAAACTACAAAGTTCAGTAATTTATATGTAAACAGAAATGTGATAAAAAAATATAGGCAATTTTATTAAGCTTCGAGAAGTGAAACAAGTTATTTATTATCACAATATCTGTAATTTATTGTAATTGGGGTGTACAAATTATGTTGTACTATTAATGCGTGACAACATTTTAATATTTCGCATCATCGTTTTTTTTTTTTTTATCACGTTTAAACTGTTCAGCCTGTTTTATATACAAAATATATATTTATATATTCATTTGTTATATATAATTAATAATTTATCGTCACTAAAAATTCACAGCATATACCATCTTCTATACTTATGATAATTATTTATTTACATATTTATTTAAAAATTTGTGATGGATAAACTAATTTTTAGAAATTTTTTAATTATATTATATACGTTCGATAGATTCATTTGTAACGGCATAGTTTGAAAGCTATCAAATATACATTTATAGTTGACACAAAGAATGCTTAAACGGAAAATACTACACAACAATGACGAAACAAATACATGGCAGAAACGTAAGTTTTATGATCTATTAATATATACCTTATGGAATGCAAACTGATGCGTATTAGTGATAATTTATATGTGAATACCCGCTAGAAAAAGATTAAAAATAAATCGTGAAATACTCAGTCTTAGTTTACGTGTAGTTTTTTTTTATTTTTTTATTTTTTTTTTTTTAGATAAATGATGTTATTTAAACATACGTGAATATGTTTATCATTACTATCGACGATAGTAAAAATAAAATCATAATCACAATGTTGATATAAATACCGTGCTTGGTGTCTATCGTATCTCTATGCTTTTATCTTATTTTGTTGTTGAGATCGTCTAGCTTTTATCCTTGCTTGCAAAGTAAGAAGAAGACCCGCGAGAACATCGTGATTAGGCAATTTCTTAGCGAACAATAGACGTTTAACCGAGTCATCGTAAGTTAATAAAGCAACCATATTTTGTAGTAAAAACCCTTGACAGTATTCGAGAAGTTGTGTGGCGTTGTAAACCTGAAAATTTTTGAATAACAAATCGTTTAGTTTATATTTTCTCTTAAAAGAAAAATTGCGTTGTAATATTGTATCTAATAAAATTTAAGCAAAATACCTTTGCGTGAATGTACATAGAAACGATATTGTCAAGATCAACCATGGAAGAACATTGTGCCTCGCAATATCTAAGTAAACTATCCAGTTGGAAAAAATTCGCGGCTGCCATTAATTCCAAAACATCACTTTGATTAACTTCTAATGTGGCACAACCACCGTGATATAGAAATTCCATGACCATCTGAATATATAAAATACAATTTAAATTCTAAATAAAACAAAAAAAAAAAGAAAAGACAAAAGAGAAAAAAAAAAAAAAATTAAGAACTTTTCAACTCTGTGAATATTACCTGGAAAATGTGGTATCGAATATCGTTAATTTGTACAATAGGAGGATTTCCCTCGCACAATTTTGAACTTAACATATTTCTAAATCTCGGTGACGACGTGACTAAAACAATCTTATGTCCATAGAACACCCTGCCCTCCACTCTGAATTGTACATCGCTTAATTCCGGATTATTTACAAATTTGGGATCTATTCTGGACCCGCTAGAAAGCGTTGTGTCTCGAATGGGTTTTATCGGTTCCCATCCAAAACACGTGCAGAAAATATCCGCGAGAAGAAGCGTTGTGCCTTCTTTCTATAGACAGAACATAAACCAAAAGATATAAGACACTCAATTCTTATTTGATCGAGCAAGTTGAATTATAACTTACTTTACTATATCTAAAGATGTTAAATAACAATGGAAGACATTCTTGTACGAATTGCGTTGAATAGTCATCTGGACAGACTTGCAGAAAATCTTGAAGTAACTGATCTATTACCGAATCTAATCTCATTTCATGAGCTGTTGCAAGACTATGCATCCAGCAGTGCAATGTCCAACCCACTTTTAATCCACGAAGTTCCATCGTAATATCTGTATAAATTCATATTTATATAGGAGAAAGATACATTTAGATATACTCTTCGAGACAGTAACTTGGGCGGCTTTACCTAAATGGTTGCTTTCGGCACTGTGATACATTGCTTCTTGTAAAGCTTTAGTCTGAACTTTATTAAAGACTGGTTCTTTCCCTTCTCTTCTATTTCCTCTTCCGTCCACAGTTTGTTGTTGAGGACTAGCACCAGCACTACCTTCTGCCAAAATTTCCTCCAACGACAATACTTCTTTCTCCCCTCGTTTGGCAGAGAAGTTTAACGGATGAGACAACAGTTGATGAAGACAGCTCCTCTGACCATGAACCGTTGCTACTGATATCGCACTGTAAAGTAACAATAGAAAGTAATTGTAATTCATCAGTGACGTTTGAACGATGATAAATCAAAAACTAATTAGAAAGATATTTTATTTGCCTGTAACAGCCCCGTTGAGCAGAACCGGAGTATGAAAACGAATCTTTTATCAAAGTAGACAAAAACGGCTGAGCTCCATGAGCCAAAAGAAGTGCAACCATTTCATAGTTGCCAGATGCTGTGGCTGCTTGTAATGGCGTGACCGTAGATTTGTCTTCGCTCAATTTAGCTCCACCTTCGACAGCTGCACCTCTCTCCAACAATATTCTAGCGATGTTACAATGTCCTAACAACGCCGTGTACGTTAAAGCAGTCCAATGTTGCGTTTCCGCGTTGAAACCAGAGTGGTGGTTGTAACACGTACTATTGGAAACGTTACTAGACGAGCCTGGCGAACTGGAAGATGAATTTAGAGACTGCGCATTCTTTCCAGGTGTCATCATAGTAGGCGGTGTCATTGGACTTTTAGTATTTGACACGTTTAGCGCCACGGGAGTCTTGGAAGGTATATTCGCTGATTGTCCGGTAGGCGGAGGTGGACTTTCGACGTTCAAATCGGCACCAGCGTCTAACAGTGCTAGGACAGCGGTTTCGTCGTTATTTATACACGTTATCATTAAAGCGGTGAAGCCGTTATCATTCACAGTATTGATCTTTGTCGATGGCAAGAGAGGCATGGCTTGAACTATTAAATCTGCGCGACCGCTTATTAGCATCTTGAAGGCCATGTCCATGGTTAAAAGCCGGACGTATTCTGAGTCATCAATACGATTCGAGCACAGTGAAACTTCCTCGAAGCTGTGGACGAAGTTTATCACAGAACGTCATTAGATTTTAAATTTAAATTTTGTTAAAAATTTTCTCAATCCCAGTTACCAATTTTTGCATTACCATATCGGCCTGACAGGACAATCCACGCCGGGTAACAGCAATCTGGCAGCTTGATTAATGTCGTCTTGATCCACAATTAGTCCGTGCCTGTGTTCTGCATGAGCGGTTGCAACCCTTACCCACTCGACCAGCGGCGGAAGAACGACGTATGCTCGTTCGTACGCGAGCTCCTGTATCCCCAGGCCTCGTTCACCGTGCTCCAGCTGCGTAAACGTGATTGCGTGACGTTAGATTACGTTCCGCGAGACAAAGACGACAGAAAAGGGACTAAAGGTTAGGATTAAGTTGAGCAAACCTGCGAACACCTCATGTAATAAAAAAGCGCGTTCAACGCCTTGGTTGTCAGAGGTATAGCTGAGCGTCCTACTTGCGCCACTTTCGAGATTAAGTCTATCAACTCTGGCATTGATCCGACGCAGGTTGTTAGAAGCGATGGTTCTAACGTTGACCCTGCCGCGTCTCTTCCACTGCGGGACGATGAAGAGGAATTTAGGGAACTGACACTGGCCCAACGTGGCATGGCAAGTGCACCTGTGAAAATTGCAGTTATTGCAGTAATGGCAGTTGTTATAAATATTATAAATATTACGCAGAGTATTTCCATTAAAAGCTGGAAATCGAAGTCAAGAGATGAAACAGTATCTCATTCAAGTGTCAACTCAAAATTGTTTTCTTTTCCTTGTGACTATAAAACTTTTTATATAATATCTTTGTTATCTTTTCCTTTTATATCCTATAAATATTTTTCACCAATTTTGAACTTTATTTTGTAATCTTCAACTGAAATCTCTAATTAAAGTTAAAGTTAGCGCACGACTAGGTTTATCCTATGATATAAGGAATTTTACTAAAAGCTTTTAATGAAGCGAACTACAAGTATCTGTCGCAAGTATTGTTCGCAGTTTTAAGATTGCTCTTTCTCTTTATCATAAATTTCAAAAATTTCAAGGGATAGTAGAATTATTCTCTACAAATGCTAATTAAATTAGTCATTCAATTAGTCTCTATCTTATTGAAATCTAAAGAAAAATAAATCCTCATTCCGTCTCTTCATATTATATCCTCCCCATTCTTGTTTCATTTCAATGGAAGTAAACACAAAATCCATTTATATTGTAAAATTATCTAGTGCTTTAGATAAAGGAGTCAAAACTTGATACATACTTGATACTCATTGTTCTAGTGAACTTTTCTAATTAAGCATAAAATAAGAGGTAAGCTAGTTGAAAACAATCAATGATTCGAGTCAGTGGAGCAATGCCAGCAACGCCAGAATATGATTTATTTATACCTGATGCCGTTCGACCGGCATTTAGATGCGCGTAAGGTTGAAGGAGGCCCCATAAATCTCCATTGTTGGCGATAGCGTGTTCCAACATGGTTGCAGTCAACGTTGTATGGGAATCGGTCGGTATGCACTGCAATAGTATTTCCTCCAGCAGATTTTCGATTCCAGCTGTTAAATATATAGCCGCGTACTCGTGTATCATTCTTCCTAATCGAACATCGGACATCCAACGAAGAAATCGTCCCACTGGCAGTTGCAATCCGGATCGAGATGCTTTCGATTGCTTCAACTGATCGCCAGATACGGCGAACATCGCTGCAGCACGCAAGCACGCCTAAAAAACAAAAAAAAAAGTCGCATATTATATTGTAATTAATTTTTAAACATGCTTTTATAGAAAAATATTATAATTATTATATTGTAACGTAGTCTGAAAGAGTGAAAGAGTAACAGTCCCTTTCAATATTACTAGGATGAGAAGTAAATTGTCCAATTTACTTCATCGACTGATTATTCACATTATTCATAATATCATGATACATTCAGTATAGACAGACTTAGTTATTAAGAATTAGCAATTTACAAGCCTATGCATTGTATTGTACTAACGTTATTACTACTACTTTTATATTGTTATATTATTACCTGGCAAGTGATCCCTAGCAAAAGCAGGCATGTATAGAATAGAAACAAACATGAAAATTAATGGATGACTGACTACTACAAAGTTGATGAGGTTTTGTTGCTTAGCTCTAGTTGTATTTTCTAAACTAGTAAGATTTCTCTCTCTCTCTCTCTTTTTTTCAAGTTTTGCAAAGAGTACAATGATGTGAATTTATTCTAAAGGTCAGGTCCAATTTTAAAATTTGCAAATGCAAAATGCGCTGTACACGTATCTTACAATTGTGAGATATAAAATTCCAAATTGATCAAGGAATTGATTCTCAATTGTCGCACCAACAAGCCATCGTGTTCCATTTCACGTACCTTGGTGCAAGAATCTGCCAAGGCCGGACAGAGGACGATCTTAAACGCACTGTACACCTCGTGTTTACTGCACAAACCAACAGGTTTAGCCAGTCGCTGAGTCTCTCGGCCGATTCTGACCAGAGCTCGTTGCAGCAGGTAAGAAAGACGCGGTATCGTTTCCATAGATACTTGCTCCATGTGCTCTCTGGTGCGACCATTTTGTAACACGCGAAGGACGTCGTGATGCGTCCACGGTAATTGTTGCAACTCCACCAACCGATTGTGAGAGTCTACCCAGACGAACTCGTCGGCGCTGGTCACGTTCGTATTGATGGTTTCTAAGCTCGAGTGTCTCATGAGCCTCCTTACAGCCGGTTCTGAACTCTCGGAGCCGCTCAAAGAGGAGTACGTGGAAGACGATTTATGAGAACGCATGGTAAGCTGCTGAATTGCTAGTTTGATATCTTCTAGGCCAGACCCAGACCACGGCACCTGTAACTGCAACACAGCCATTGAAGGAAAAAGCATTTTTGCATTTTGGTAGTTTGCTGGTAGCTTGATGATCGATGAAAACATTGAAAAATTTCTTGGTAGTGGTAGTAAAATTGATTCAATGGTGAGCAAAGATATATGTATACGTATATATAATGGAATTTTTTTTTAATAAAACATCAAAATACAAGGAAAAACTTTAATTTTAAATTAAATTCAAGTTCAAACATGATTATTTCTTTTGAATGTTGGAAAAAATATATAATAAAAACAATTGCGGATTTATTTCAGTAGAAAGTGATTTATGGCCCACCCTGTGTATATACATACACGTACATTATTAATCGTGAATTAATTTTGTGCATGAGTATATTTCATATAAACACAGCTAGAAAGAAATGGAAACGTTATTGCGTTACTTAATAATTATGTTTCGGATATTTTATGTATTGCTAAATATTTTATGTCCTCTGTCTCAACGACGAACGATCATTTATTATTATTTTCACCGATTCAACCAACGTCAGAGATATCTTTATAGAGATATCAACTGCCTTGCATTTTAAGAAAGCACACCTTGGCGGGTGTAGCTCTGTGTCTGTTACGATTCTGTCCCGATCGATTTCTGCCGTTTCTCTGGGTAACCGAGGCCGATAAGCGATCGTCTTCCGGCACAGAGTTCAGCTGTTGCGGACTGTGTGCCCTATGGTGACGATGGGGTGGCGAACTGCTACTCGTGTGCCCACCTGTGTCCGACATGCTCGCGTGCCCGGACGATCGGTTCTCATCTGACGAGCTATTACCGGTACACTCTGGTCGCCTCTGCAAAACATGTTCACACTTTATAGCGTATGCTTCGACATCGTGATAACGCGTGTATCTTGAAACGGTGACGAACGCATATAAAGAAGAACACGCATAATGTCTTTAGAATTTGTTTAATGAACGAGAATGAAATGTTGGGTATTTACGTTCTACTTCTAGGTCTTTAACAAGCAGCGTTACTTTTGTGGAACAATTATAATAATTAAGTTTGGCGATTGAAATTTCTTTAAGATGTACATACATTTATTATTAACGTTTATCTGATTTAAAATAGAAATCAACAACATTTTGTTGATGATAAATGTGGCGTTTGTTACCATTGTGGTTCAAAACAATTAACGTAACATGTTGATGCTCGTGAAGAGTATTCGGGTCGTAAAAGGAATGTTGAAGGAATACCTGAAGCGCACGAATTTCATGTAAATTAAGATGATAGTGTTGAGAGTGATGAGGATGTTGAGGCGTTGGCGTTGGCGTTGGAGCAACGCTGTCCGTGTCCCTTTCCGCAACCATGTGGACCGTATTGTGAATACCATTTTTTGGAGAACTCTCCGTGAAATCCTTCGAATATGGAGGGCAATACAGTTCTCGTCCATTGCCACCGGTCGGGCTAAAAGAAAGACATTCTTTTTAATGTCATTGTCAAATCGTTGGAATAAATATCATTTCCTTCATTTCCACAATGAGATCTCATATTTGTATTGACTTATTATTATTAATATTTTAAGTATTACACACACACACACACACACACACACACACACACACAAACTAGACTATGGATGCTCATGTAAATTCACACTCTCGTAAATTTAAGTAGAATCTAAAGGATTTGTTTCGCATATTAAGTAGTAAAAAGACAAGCTACATTTTGGACGTTTTGTACATTTTTGCGTATTTTTTCATTTTAAATAAATGCACTTTGAACGATAAAATTTCGGATTCAATGAAAATAACCATTTTTCGATGAATCATCCGCGATGGTAATGAAAAGTAGTGTAAATACAACTCAAGCGACGAGCTTGCACATTTCTCGTCATATATTATGTACTATGTTTTGATGGATCGAGTAAAAAAGGTTTGATCAGTGAAGAATTTCTAGACATTGTTGGTTGAACAACGTTGACTTGTAAATGTCACAAGAGAAGAGAAGAGAAGAGAGGAGATAAATCTAGTTTCTAGTCAAAATATGTAGATTTCTCTTAATACGTCTCATTGTGATCGTTTGTATAAAGGATAAAAGATCAAAGCAAAGACGGTGTATTGATTTCACAAATTTTACAATAATGTTAGAAACGTTCCTCTTTTGTATGTTAGAAACGTTGCGTATATAGAGAGACGAAATTTTCTGACAAGAGTCAGCTCATGATTTAGTTAGAAAATTAGTTGGAAAGACACAGAAATTCAAACCTAACCCAAACCTGAGCAAACCTGAGCAAACGTTGTTTTTCAATAATGTGAAAATCACATGTGCAGGAGATGTATTGTTTTTCCATTCACGCGTAACATTGAAAGAATTCGATTCAGTTTACGATACAGTTCAATTTTCAAAACACGTACAAATGAAAATAAATTGTTGTCTCTTTTACCAAAAATGAAAAGTGAAATTAAGTAGGAAAAAACAATTTCTTTTAGAATAAACAAAAAGACATGCGGGGCTCGTCGAGGAGCTCCCCTCTTGGGAATTTAGGAATCAACAGCTCGAGATTTAAGACATTTCTACTACGATCGATTTACCCCCTCAAGCGCCACTGTTGAACGAAGCTCCAGTCTGCCTTGAACCCGGTGTTATCCCCCGGCAAGGACCAATAGTCCTCGACCTGGCTCTCGTCCTCTTGGATTCTCAGCACGTCCTCCCTGCTGGGGCTGACGTTCACCACGATTTCGTGCGTGACCTTGACGTCCTCGTTCTTTGCCAGGTTCACCAGCGACTTTCCGCTGTATCTTTCTCCATCGTCTCGATCTCGATCTCGGTCTCGATCATCGACGACTTGCTCGTCCTTCTTCGACCCCGTCATCTTTGATTCATCTTTGGCAACCGTAAATTGACAACGATTCGACGAAGCTTCTTTATCGTTGAATCTGTTGCTTTGTTTCTGGTTCGTGTCGCCGAAATAGATGACAGTTTTATGAGCCACGTCTTTGTCGCCTTTCTTCGCACCGGTTGTTACCGGTGCCATCGCTTCGTTCTCCATTTCTTTCCCGTGATCAATCTCGTCTATCGCGGCGCCATCTTTGTAATCGTCGTCGTCGTCGTCGTCGTCGTCGTCGTCGTCACCAGGGTTGGCTGTGTCGTTGCTAATGTTTAGCCACTCTTTGGACGGCGATTTGCCAGTGAATGGCAGGGCACGGCGCAAGATAAAGTTGATGCCCTCCGCGCGACGAACCGGGGCCTCCAGATTGGCCGACATTCTGCAATCGGTCAGTTCACGGCATATCACGCAGTCGCAATACTTTTTCTTGCATGATCTTCGTTTCATCGATGACTGCATGTCATCCTTCCGCCCAGATGCATTTCGCGTCGACCACGTGTTTCTTCGTTCTTCGTTCTTCGTTCTTCGTTCTTCGTTCCCGATCGAGGAAAAACTGTGAGCCGGATGAGACGACGAATCAAGAGCACAAAGGAGTGGTTTGTAACCGGAAACCGGGTGTTCCAACCAGCCAATGGCAAGTATGTATATGTAGGAGAATATCCGCTGACTAACCGCTTTTTGCCGAGAGATTCCAACAGTTCTAACTACCGAGATGATGAAATGCTTTCCTCGATGCGGAGAAGCTGCCGGAGTAATTTGATGGCGACAGTTGCTGACGCACGAGGAAAATTGAGAGTATCGTGGAGCGTACGGATCTCTGGGTTAAGTTTCTTGGAGCACCAAGTGCTACTAAGCGAGGGAAACTAATATAGATAATTATGACGGTACGGTGCGGGCTGATTTCTCACTGGTTTCTTTTCCTGATCCGTGAGAAACGGATATTTGTACATTGACTTTACGTCGTCGATAAATTTCAGTAAAACTTGGAATTCTTCCTCGATTCGTAGAAAAAGACTAGAGCGACATTGTAGTAGCCACAATTGTAGTCGCGAGAGAGAATTCGTCACTGTATATAGTTACTGAAATTACATGAATCTGCATAAACGTCCACGGTATCAGTATCAATGAAATAAATCGCGCCCGAGGCGTGGTCTTACAGGACGTGATTTTTGCCCCATTCTCGTTTCGGCACGCGATTGGAAACGCCTATGGTCGACGGCAACGACGATCAACAGGTGAAAGAAATCCTGCACGCTTCCTCCGATGTTGGGAATGTCGGCGAATAGAACACGGCTACCGTATCACTTTCTTTCACCGTTGCTTCTTTTCCCCACTACGCCGGGGCGCCGCGAAAGCAGCAGCTTCAACGCCGCGTTATCGCGTGAAAACCTCTTTCTTTCTTTCTTTCTTTCCCTTCTTTTTTTCCTTTCTCCTTCTCACCTTCTTTCCTCTTTTTATACGTTCTCCAATTTTTTTTTTTTCTTTTTTTCTTTTGCACAGTCACTGAAGGAGGAAGACGATATCGACAGTGACCGACGTCGTCGTTTTCGTGATACGACTTTCGTTTCTGCACGCAGGAAGGAAGTGGTAACGCAAATTGCCCCGAGAACTTTTGGCCATTTTTTTTTTCTCAAGAATTGAATACTTGAACACGGAACAGAGTGGCGAAAACGGCGATTGATTGTGGAAGATTGACTCAAATTCTTTTTAGTTACTTTTGTCTTTGGAATTAAATGAAACAGAATTGTGAAAAGAAACTACAAAGTGTTTAACTGGTATTTCAAAATGTTTCTATTAATTGTCAATCAATAAATGTATTATTCTAACATAATACTCAAATGCTTAAGATATTAAAACAGCGATTAAAGTCAAATAAAAAGTATTGAAAATGATGACGAAAAGGTTAAACATGCACGATTTCTTTATTTGCGAATCTCTCGTATACGTTTGAACTTATTTATCTGTATCGAAGATAAATTTCACCACGTTTGGAAAAAGATTCAGATCGACCCCGTTCGAATTTTAGTTCGTTGTTGTTAATGTTTAACTTCGGAATTGTACGTGTGATAATTTTGATTGAAGGACGATCCAGTCGATGTTCAATGCTGATGTTTCAATAATTCGCAAGACAAAATCAAACGACGCCGAAAAACAGAGGAACAACGTTGAAAGTTGAAAGTAATATTATAAATTGAAAATACTGTATAATGTGATATAAATTTGCCAAAGTAACGATCAAATCTTCAAAAGTGTGCCAAATTATTCCACAGTTGCAGAGAGTCGCGCGATTCCCTCTTGTTCAGAGGAAAATTTATTTCCGACCGGCAGCGATTTCATTATATTCGAGAATTCGTGAGAAATTATGTACGAAATGCGCTCGCCAGAATGCCAAATATAGATTACAAGAGATCGTTCGCGTTCGCAACTTTCACCGTTCTGTCCCGTGGAAAATTGATTCCGAATGGAATATCTTCAATTTCTAGCAACGTCCACCAACCTGTTGGATCTCGTTCGTAAACTTATGACGTTTAAAATGTCATTTTGTCGTATCGGACAATTTCTTCGTTTCTTTCGTTTCAAGCTGACTCGTTCAAAATTACCTTAAAATTACCTTGAAACAACTTGCTTGAAAAGGCAAGATTAAAAAAAAAACCGTTAACTGAGACTAGATAAAATTTCGTGACTTTTAGGACGTAGTAACTTGGGCTGGCTAGTACTATGTCAATTTAACTGGCCGATTACTTTCGTTTTCACGCATTCAAAGTTCGAGGCATTGACAACATTTACTCTCAATTTCAGATTCAAATTTAAACGTAACTTTGATAGAATTGACCACGATTTGCCATCCAGAAGGTTGGTATACATTACTCTAGCCTCATATTTCTAACAATTTCTTCAAAATAATTAAAAAGTCAGATCTTTTCAAATGCTAAGAAAATATCTGAACATGTGCACGTATGTAAGATAAGTTTGTTCTTTGCATAAATTTACACAATATTATTGTCTAATGTTTAACGTATCAGACAATAATATTGTATAATTTGCATAATATTGTCAAACAGTCACGTCTTTTCCAAGACTGCCTCGAGCAAACGTTTACCTACAATGTGACAATCGTCAAAAGGGTCGACGAGTAGGGGCCAACAACAAACTGAATCCCGCACTGAATCACTGAAGCACTCGACTCGTTTCGATCGATTTCCACTTGGCTCCTCTTCTTTCATTCGCGAGTCGCGAGAGGCCTTCGTTTCAAATGCGCTTTCAGACACTTGTAATATAAATCACAAAGGGAAGAACGACGAGGAAGAACGAGGGAAATCACTAGATTATGAATGAATGAATGGATAGATGAATGAATGAATGAATGAATGAATGAATGAATGAATGAATGAATGAATGAAAGAGCAACGGTAACGGCAACGAGTCACGAGTTACGAGTTCTCTGAAGAAACACAAAGTGCCTGAGTGACAATACCGGCGCAACAGGAGACACAAAATTAAGCGTTCCGAGGGTTCCGTTCCACTTTAATCCGCGATCGGCGCATCACGCACGCGGCGCTAGTTTCTTTATAGTTTCTTCAGTCCTGAGCTGGCTGATGTGGTTAAGTGCTGGCTGCTACTTGTAAACTGTTGTGCTCTTTTCACCGGCGCGGTGGCGGCGGCGGCGGCGGCGGCCGTACAGAAAGCGTAGGAAACGTAGGGAGAGTGCAAACTGCGAACGAACAGTGCCTTTAGAAGCCTCACATATGTGTATACAACATGCACGTACGTAGTACTACATGACACGTACATGCGCGTGTGTACATGTGTACGTACGTATGCAGACGAAGCGTACGAGTTCACGAGTCGGTTTCGGGAGGAGAATTTCCGCCGACCATCCTACTTCCTATGACCGTGTCGACTGGAATCGCCCTAACCACATCCTGTACCGATGTTTCTTGAACACGTCGTTGTTTTCGACTTTTTTTACATCGAAACGCTCGGCCGCGGTCGGTCTCTTCGCCGTGCAAAAACCTGCGTTTATCGCGATCGAAGGGCGTAAACTGTTAACCGGTAAGCGGTAAGGTTAGGAAACGTACTCCCGTGGAATAGAGCGTGAATCGAAAGAGAGAGTAAAGTCCGAATTTTTTTAAACACCGTTACCGTGCGCGAGAAATCGTTCCTCCGTTTAGTATATCTTTATTTACTTACGCGTGTGTGTAACATCGTATTGAACACATACTTCAAATATATTGAATTTAAATAAAGTTAAACTGGTATGTCTTGCGAGTTAATAAATAAAAGAAACTGGAGATTTCTTTCTCGCAAATGAATAAAAGGGAACTGGAAAAAATATTCGGACCCCGTGACAACAATTCGAGTTGAATAAATTCGAGTTAATTGAGAGACACATTAAAGCAGAAACCCTTGACGAAGCAGCTGCTCCGATCCAATTAGAAGAAGTTTCAACTTGACCCTTTAAACGACACGAGACGAAATAACGCTGCACCGAATACTCGAAAATAAAAAAATTACAGACACAAATGATCGAAACAAACGGTATGTTAAATATAACGTTAAAAAAAAAAGAAAAAATTAAATTAAATGATTCATTTCATATGATTTGTAAAGGTTGCGCAAGAAAGAGAGCAATCAGCCAGTGTCACCAATTTCCTCTACATACAGTTCCCTTTTATGGTGTCAAGGAATATTCTCAGGAGTTTCCCAAGTACATAGTATTAGCGTAGGAAGCACAACGTGGAAGGCGTGCAATTAACTAGGTCAGAATTCTTTTGAATAGGATATCTTTAATCAGAAAATATTTGATCATTTTCGACTGTCTTTCATTGCTATTTCTTAAAAAAAAAAAAAAAAAAAAAAAACAAAATATTATTTGTTCCTTGTTCTTGTAATATTCGTATTCATATTAATGCATTTAAAGATATATTTAGAATAGAGAGAAATAGAAAGACAAGGAGAGCACAGACCTGTATTTCTTTAAATTAAAAAATTGTTCAAGGAATGATAGAATGCGATTCGATTGAAAGAAATGAAAAATAAAGTGAAAGGTAAAAAAAAAAAAAAAAAATAAAATGATAATTTCACGTGACTATAAAGAAACAATAAAGTTTGGTAACGGTCGAATTACAAAATGTTCTAATTGATCACGAGTAGCGTTGTTCTTGTTGAAACACGTCCGTGATAAATTCATGTGAAAGTCATAAGGTAATTTTACTCCTTAGACAAACCGGTCTTCGTTTTTTCCCCTCTTTGTGAACTGCATTCTACATGGGCTCTGTGTATGTACGTGGTATTATCATCGAAACTGTGTTAACGTTAGTTCCATATTTGGAAGTTACACGTAATACGTATTCTTTCGACTGATTTCGATTAATTCAGACCAGTGGTCCCCAATCTTTTTTTTGATCACGCTCCTGATAATTCTTATTATTCTCATTATTCGATACAAAGTGAATTTTGAAAAGTGAAGGAAGGTTTAAACAACCTTCCTTCCAAGAACATGACATTGGTTGAAGGAAAAAAAATTAGAAAGTTAAATTTTCATTCAAAGAAATGCAAAAAATTCACGGTTAATGACTCATTCTCGAATGTCTCCCCTCCCTGTGTGGAGGAGGAGGATGGATTCCACGTTTGGGGATCCACGGATTTAGACAATGATTTTTTTCTAAACAGCAATCCACCGTGACTCACCATCGCTACATAGTGTGTAAATAGGATCCGATAAAACCATTTATTTCCGCTTCTCCGACAACGTCCGAGAGGGAGAGCTTGTATAATTTCTCATTCATAAATTCACTTTCGTCGTAAGACGAGACAACGCCATCTTTCTTCTCCGTATCTTCTCCGTTTCGAGCTGTTAATTAAGGGCTAATTAAATTTATCTGAATTATTGATTCAGGCCTGAATGCCTCTCGTTGAATGGACAAACGGGAGCCAAACATCGTGCGGTTCGCCGTTTCGTTCGTGAATTCCGAGAAGACACGCAACCAACGACGGAAGTCTTTAATCTATAATGTAACACACCCTCGGCAAGAAAAGAGTTTTGCAAAGCAAGAGTTCAAGGCGTACATTGTCCGTGCTCATCTGGCGAAACTCCGGTGTCAAGGGCGACAACTATCCCAACCGGAGAATATTAAATTAATTACCGAACCGTGTCCCCCTCCAGCAGCGAGATACGTCGTCAATCACAATTGTTAACGACAATTATAGTTGCGTCATGCTTACGTAACACTTGCGTTAGAAATTGTTCTAGTTTTTCTGTTCTGTTTCATATAATAAATGGATCGCTTTGTCTCTGCGAAAGTATTACATAGCATGGGCCAAAAAATCACTTTTTATTTTATATATTTTTTTTAATTTTTAAACCACAATGAGAAAAATCACGTTTGAACTTGAATTTAATTTAAAATTAATAAGATTATTCTCTTTCTATATGTTGATGTTTTATTTAAAAAAAAAAAAAAAAAAAAAAAAAACCTTTTGGCCTACCGTACACAGAGAGAGCACAAAGCAGATGAAATTTTAGGCAGTGTTTTGTTTTCAATGAGAAATGAGAAAATGGACGATTAATGATTTTTGCCAATGGAAGATCAGCTGTTGTTCCGAGTCTAGTTAAATCGAGAATAAAGAATTTTTTATATGATTTCCATTATATTCTCAGGAGCGAAAAAGAAGTGAAATTTACATAGAATTTTGTTTCACAGGCCACACTGGAGGACAATTTGATTTTTTAGGGAGGGGGGGGGGGCAATTCGAGTATGAGTTATTAATACTGAATTTTTTGTTATAATACTTTCTTTAAATGAAAATTTAACTTTCTAATTTTTTTCCTTCGTTGATGTCATGTTCTCTGGAAGCTTGTTTAGACCAAATTAACGATCTTTTAGGCTTCCTTCATGTCCAAAAATTCACCTTTTGCATAATAAGAATCACGTGTCGCAAGGGAGGAGCATGGCCAAAAAAAGATTTAAATTGATCTAAATTCGTATTACGTAGGTGTGATAAATGTCTTTATTGTACGTACATATTTTTATTATGCATTTCAATTTTTTATAAATGCACGAACATCGGCATTTCACTAATAACACAAAAGTAATGCACAAGTATTTATTAACTAGAAGTAATTCTTCGCTGACAAGTTGCGAGTTTCTGTTTAAAAGCCTAAATTCTTCTGAAGCTTGACTCACTCATTCGGCAATTGTGACGCGAGCTTGACTCATTCATTCATTTAACCAAGGGCTAAGGTCATCTTCTTTCAATTAATCAATCAACACGCACAACATTCTGGAAAATTATTTTTTAGCCTACACGTGTAAAATTAAAAAAAAAAAAGAAGTTAGAAACTTGAAGCGTACAATATTGTAACAATGAAAATTTTAATAAACGATTTATCACAATCGTAATAAATGCTTTTTTTTTTAAATATATACACAAATGATAGTAAATAAAAATACGTTTCAGTGAATTAATCTACTGTTAGTACGTGTAAATAAGCATTTTGTGTAATCAACTCGTGCGAGTAGCTCGTTTCAGTTACATTTACAAAATTGGGTAGTAACTCGTGTATTTTACGCGCGATAGCGGTCCGTTATACGTTTTTATTTTTCATTGGAATAACCAGGAGGAATAAAAAGGAAAGTCAGATTATCATCAGGCATAATCTATTATTTTCGTTAATGCATTCGTATTGCTTAATTAATAATCTTGAGTTCATTTCGTTCGAAATCGGTCTCACAACTCTCGAAAATGTTCTGAAACCTACACAAACACAAACAACTGGAAGCACCGTTAATGTGAACTCTTAGCACAGATTTCAGGAACCAACCATGTGTGTATAAAAGTGTATAAAATTACGTTTCAATCGTACCGGTTCTAGGCAAATAAAAACTCTCCGTCGACCTTATACTTACTATTACATTAGCCACTGAACATTTTGTTCCGCGTTTATTAACCGTTGATGTTCAATCAACGAACAGAAATCACAGGAAATAGTCTAATCTACAGGATAGGCTAAAAGTTTCTTCCCATCTGTTTTTTTTTTTAGACAAAATTTCAAAGTATAAGAAAGAACTAATTTTGTCAATTTTAAATTAACCTCTTGCGCTGGAATGTCGTGCCACGCACGTCGAGAATTTTTTGTTCCAAAATTGTAACATTTTCTCAGTTTTAAGTGTATTTAAGTCAAACAAAATAGGCAGAAGAAACAATAAATTTATTACTTTTCAATAATTTTTGCCCAGTGACATCATACCGACGAATTATTGTACACGGTTTGGTCACTCGTTATGGTCCGCAATCAGTTGCCAGCGCAAGTGGTTATTAATTCAGCATAATTTTTTTCATTATTTTAATTTCATTACGAATTATTTCTTTCGAATGTTGACCGCCAGATATAATAAAAAAATTACTTTATTATATTTATTTTGACAAGAAGTGATTTTCGGCCCACCCTATGGTAGATTCCGCCATTTTCTAAGCACGTATAAATCGCGATAGTTTGGCTCAAGCACAATTTTCAAACATTGTACACAATACACTGAACATTAAACGCTCGATTTTTTTTCATCGAGTACCGAGCAATACGGAAATGAACTTTCAACCATGTGATTGTCGTTGATTGTAACACGACGTGGCTAATAAAATGGTATTCTTCAAGTTTCGGAATATATTCTAGTATCGTACAAAAGAAATTATCACAGACTATGTTCATCTGTTCGTGTTCGTTTTCAAACGTAGATATGAAAAATGAAACTGGATAATGGTACTAAAAAGCATCGTGCGAGAAGAGATTCTCTATTTAGATTAAATTATAAATGAGTTATAATTTCTCATGGCCAATTTAAGCAACACGATGAACAATGAATAGGTATTGTACTATTTGGTGTAGTTGCAGCGTTTCGATCACTCGTAAGAATTATCAGTGAAACTATGCGAAATGAAATTAGACTGGAACCAGAATCAGTCTTCTCAGTAACCGAACTGAGAAGAGAACCAAGATGATATTAATTTCAAAAGATAGAGGAAACAGAGATAAATGGTACCTTGTACTCTGTTGGCTGTTAATGAAAACCGTGTGAAAGATGAAAGGATATCGGCCTTTGAACAACCTCGAAATCGTACAATACAAATATAGATAGATAAATTAAAATTGACTAGCATAAATTCAACGCTGGTAACGGAATGGTAAAAGTGGAATTTTTTGGAAGGGGGAATCCAAACTGTTCGAAACCAGGTGAAACGGATGCGAGGCGTGCCGCGCTGGACAACCGTTCAAAACGGCACGACACGTCTTCAAACAAATCGAGAAAGAAACAGCGTAGACCTGATCGAATCAGAGCGGGAAATTTCGATACGAGTATCGTGAAGCAAACCAAGCCTCTGCAGTAATAAAGTGGCTGTGGTAATAACAAAGAGGATTTATCAAAGAGGAGAAAGAAAAATGTAAATTTCACGTTCAATGGTAGGTTGAACATCCTGAATTTTTAACTCGGACCACCAGTGGAATTCCAGGAAACTATTTCGTGATTCCTTCGCGCGTTGGCGCATTTGAAAAAGATATTTGACTTTTTAGGTTGTTTTCTATTTTACTCAAATTTATGGAAATTGGCGCTGAAGCTTCCTGCTGCAAAATGCTTTTTTCAAATGCTCGCACATGCATAGTGACATGTTGATATGGGTTTGAAAGGTGAGGCCGAAACTGGAAACGGTACGAGATTGCTACTCAATAAGGGATCGACGTATGTGGAGCGATGATAATTAACGACGATGGCAAATATAATGGCAAATTCCAACTAACAACCGGAGCTGTCTGGTACGCGTGAAACCTAACCTTCACGCGGCCGAGTTTAACATACAATTAAATCGATCCTCTGATAAGCTCTCCTCTTGTTCTGGTAACAATGCACTTTCCACTTTTATCCGATTTACCGGCAAAGAAAGATGAGCATCTTTCCCTTCTACACACACTCTCTCTCTCTCTCTCTCTCTTTCGTGTACAAATACTCATTGGCTCTCACTTTTCCTCTCTCACCTTCGAGTTTCCTTTCGTTCATCAACTAATTAAGCTTATCCGATCGACACACGCCTTTTTCATTGCTTTTGTAAAGAAGCTACGTGTTAGGTAGCTATTATATACCTATAGTACCTACATGATACATATATACATATACATACGTATATTATAATAGCTACTGCACGTACCAAAACTTCTCCGTTTTAACGTCAGAGACGGCCAAATAGAAATTTACCGAAGAATTTTGCGCGATCGTGCGAAAGGAGAGTTGAAGGCTTATTTAATTAGTTATCTGAAAGTAAAGGAAAACGTGACAGGAGAGGCAACGTTATCTGGGAACCGGGTGATCGCGATAATAGCGCGCGTGAGAAGACGTGCATGTGCAGTAATGCCTAGTTAGATCTGGTCGAGATATATTTAGGTTAACGGCCTCTCTCCTTTCCCTTCCTTCCTATTCTCCGATCTTAACCCCCGTTGACAAAATCAACATTCGATTTTAATTCGTATTCCTTTCGTCAAGTGTCTATAAATGCATTCGCCGATAGCAATCAAATTTTTTCCCAAAGTTTTATTTTTCTCAAGCGACTCGATTAACATTAGCGGATACAGTGCCATAAATTTTGTCTGATATTAATTTAATTGTTAAAAATCGTAAAAAAAGAAAATGCTGTAGTGCTGTTAATGCATCAGATGACTGTATATATGTACATAATTATGTAAGATTGTCGGTTTTATCTTTGTCACTGTCTGTCTGTTATTATTTATCTTTACTACTTTTGTATGATAACGCTATTCTATACGTATCTTGAAAAGGGAAGCGATGCACAAACGAGTTTGTATTAATATCTTTCATTACACTATATACACACATGCACGTATGTATAAATTCATATTTAACAAATTTTACTTTTCACGTCTTTTTTTACACACTTTGCAAAACACACACATACACACACAAACACACATACACACATAAGACGTGAAAAGTAAGATTTGTTAAATATAAATTTATACATATGTGTATGTATATAGTGTAATGCAAGATATTAATATTCGCTTCCCTTTTCAAGATACGTGTGGAATAGCGTATCATACAAAAGTAGTAGAAATCTATATACATGTATATCTACGGATAATAATAATATATATGTTATAAATAATATATATATATATATACAATTTATTAGTTCTATATTACTTATCTATTCTCCAAATAGTCCTATATGTTGTATTATCCCCTGGAATAATGTAATTCTTATAATGGTTATATATTGTATTATCTACGTGGACAGTAGTGTATTTCAATGGAACGGAACCTGGAGGAGAATCACGTCATCGTAAATCGGTCAGGCAACGAGCTATACGGACGGGCTTTCTCTTCACTCTTTGATAACCCTCGATAACCCTGGCTCGACACGCCGGATATTTTGCGCTTGAGCATCTTTGTCGACTGCTCGCGTGGGCGTACTTACTTACGCTCTACGTCTCGTGATTCATTGATACTCTATCAGCGATTTGTCCCCTCGACTGTTTTATGAGGAATCGTTTTTAATTGCGTGTCAATGCGTGTCCGCGAACTGATCTCAGGTACGTAATTGATATCTGAAAACACCGTGGTGATACGTGCACAGCGATTTGAACGAACGAAGTGTGATTTGATTGATCAGGGCGGATAAAGAGAACGGATAATTAAGTTGATAATTTTTTTTTTTTTTACGAAACTCGACTTTTCAAACACGACCATAGATTATGAATTTACGACAAAGATTTCTACTGTTGAATTACCGATTTTCTCTCAATTATAATCCAGCTTGTCAAGTTTACCTAATAAATATCGTTTATTGTAGTAAAACATACATGTGTATTTTGAAGTAGAACATACATATTTCAACGTTGACCGCAATGTTTTTTAGTTTTCGATGACCAACAATTTCTACTCTTGAATTACCGATTTTCTCTCAATTATAACCTAACTTGTCAAATGATCTACCTAATAAATATCGTAGTTTAATTTATTGTAGTAGAATGTACATACATACTAACCGCGAGGTCTTTTAGTTTTCGATGACCAACAATTTCTACTCTTGAATTACCGATTTTCTCTCAATTATAATCTCACTTATCAAACGATCTACATATCTAATAAATAATGTTTATTATACTAGACTACATATTCAGATTTGTTACTTATTTAGATTTAGATATTCATCTAAAGATAATTAGATATTGTAGTAGATTACATATTTTCACGTTGACTGCGATGTATTTCTTAGTTTTCGACGATCAATAACATAAAAATTATTTTACGAGCAAACGTTTAAAACCCATGAAATAGATATCCATCACCTTTTTTTCAGATAAGGTACACAAACCTGATCGAAACACAATGCACCCATATCCTAAACTCGAAATACAGTTTCTTTCGCTCCGTGAGTTATCGCGTACAATGCAACCTCGGCTTGATTCACTCGAGACAGAAGCATGGAGCCATCGATCAACCACGACAGAAATAAATTTCAGTTTTCTTGCAGAGTTAAAGTTAGAAAGGGCAAGTGTGTAGAGGAGGGAAAGAGAAGATAGAGGATTGCTCGTTTACCGTAGCTCGTTTCACGGTGCTTCCTGTTGATTTAATAAATAATTCCACGTGCCTTCGAGAAAGCGTCACTTTGTCTACTTATTCCCAGCGACGATCATTCTTGTACCATTCGAGGTTGCATTCGCGCATTCGTGGTACGTGCATATATATGTACGTACGACGTACAGCGTGATTACAGCGAAAGATGACTGGCGTATTTTTTACGGTCGTGTTCACTCGTTCAAAATGCAACGTCTGTCCGTCATTTAAGCTTCTTTTAAATATCTCGCGCGTGCACATGCGCATGCGCGTCCCTTTATTCCTTCTTGCGCACCTGCGCGCGTATATATGACGTATGATTTGTGCTTAAATGTGCATGCTTTGTGGCTTTGGTAGTCTATACCAGGGCTTCTCAAATTTTTCCACTTGGCGACCCCTCCTTATAAAAACTGCCGGAGCAAATACATATTTTCGCGAGCCTGAGTATAGAGCCGTGGTACCCAACGTGGGGCCCATGCCTCACAGGGGAGGTAATTCGTGAATGAGTTATGAACAGTGAATTTTTTTGCATTTCTTTAAACTTTCTAATTTTTTCTCTTTAATCACTTGCGCTGGCCAACTAATTGCGGACCATAACGAGCGGACCAAACCGTATACAATAATTCGTCGCTTCCTTTTTGAACTCGTCTTGTATAATATCACTGGACAGAAATTATTGAGAAGTAATAAATTTATTATTTGTTTTGACTATTTTGTTTTACTTAAATATATAATTCTACTTATTATAACATGCTATGCTATAATATATAATATATAACATGTTATAACATAACCTATGTTATGCCTAATATAATCTATATTCTAGTTAAATACATTGGCATTTATTGTTAAATTATATTACAGATCAAAGTTGCGTTAACTTTCAAATAAAATAAAATTTTCTGCAGTGTCAGAAAACGACATTACTTATTCACTTGCGCTGGCCAACTGATTGCGGACCATAACGAGTGACCAAACCGTATACAATAATTCGTCGCTTCCTTTTTGAACTCGTCGGTATGATCGTCGATATCACTGGATAGAAATTATTGAGAAATAATAAATTTATTATTTGTTTTGCCTATTTTGTTTTACTCAAATATACTTAAAACTGAGGAAATATTACAATTTTGAAGGAAAAAGACTCTCGACGTGCGTGGCACGTCATTCCAACGCAAGAGATTAATGGATGACATGTTCTTTGAAAGTTCTTTGTTTAAACTTTGAAGTTAATGGCCGTTTAAGCTTCCTCCACGTCGAAAATTCACTTTTTGAATGATGAGAATTGATGTGTCACAGGGATGGGGCATGGTCAAAAGAAGGTTGGGAACCATTGGTGTAGAGGTGACATAAACTAGGAATACGAATTAAAACATTCGCTTTGATAATAAATCATAAAGAAAATTTATTCGAAAACAATTCTTTGACATACATACGAATATAATTGTGTATTAAAAACAAAGTCAAATGTTCATACGAATTTTTTAGTTTTGCTAAAAAGTTTCTGTGGCCCCCCAAATTTAGTTACGCGACCCGATCTTTGAGAAGCCCTGGCTTATACTACCACGCGCAGAGTTAATCTTCCATAGTTGAATACATACTGTAAATCATATGGCGTGAATATAATTATATAAAGACAGAAATGTTGCAAAGTTGGTTAAAAGTCTAAAAGCGATCGACAAATTTACAAATGCGTAAATATTTATAAATTCAAAGTGATTGAAAACATGGTTGCTAAACAGCTTGAAGAAGTCTCGAGTATCGCGTACCACGATTGAATTGGAATTCTTGGAGGTCTTTCTTAAATATATTCTAATCTCGAACCTAGTCGGTGACTGTCTTTACGTGAAGAGTTATTTTTAACTGAATATCAGGGCGAAATCGGGAGGAATATGATACGCAATCGATAATTTTAATGTTACGCATCGATGGGTAATTATTATCGATTATAATTCAGTGTCATACATATTGATAAGGTCGTGATGGGCCATGTTTTACATACAAATCATCGAGCGTGCACACGACACGGTTGCGCGTCGGAATACAAATGAATCACGCGATACAGAGAATTTCAAAGCGAAAATCCCGACCTAGAAAATTTTTGCCCGAAAATATCGCCCGAACCGATTCTATTTTCCCTTTGGAATAAATCACTAAGGATTTAATCTTTGATTTTTCCACTCTTGATAATCGCTCGACTAACACAGACTGATTTTGTTAGATATAGAGTAAACATTTTTATGCCAGCAAACTGGCAATAAATTGATTCAAACGATACTCACAATGAGAAGTCTGTCAATGAAAAGACAGATTTCTGTGAGGTGTCTGTGAAAGAAAAAAAGGACGAAGCAATAACAACGGTGTTGAAAAAGTAGGCAAGCACGAAAAGCAGAGAAAAACCGCAGAGACAACAACAGTTTATTTACATTTATTTACACTCGACGTACAGCCGCCACGTACGAGCTCCGTTACGTGTACATACCGGGTTGAACGAACTTGGAAAATTTGTGGGCCTATTACGCGAACCCTTAAATTTCAGTGCCTATTTGTATGCCGAACAGTTTTTTCAAGGGGGCGAAGCCGCGGTGCGCGGCGTGGTGTCGATGGAACTAAATGATGGGGAAAGGGGAGGTGTGTCTTACGAATATATGCTCGTTCGACATCGTTAATCGAATCGGTCGTAATTACGTACATCGTAAATTTTAATGATCCTTAATCGGATCGGCAAGTGGACTGGCTTCTTTTAACGGTGATGTTTTGAGATCCCGCTAAACATCGAACCGAACGAAAAAGAAAAAAAGAAGTAACGGTCTCTATATCTGAAAACAAAGTCTCTCGAATTTGATCCTTTTTGCGAAAACATCTTTCAGAAGATCCTTCTGCGAATTTTCGCAATTTCGTAATTTTATTTTATTTAAATTCAAGTGAAACTCGAAGAGTCAAAGTTATTGTAGTGTAACTCGTACGCAAGCGATTCTTACAACTTTCTTCGAGCGATAACCGATATTTCTGTCAATATACTATATGGGCGTTGTCATCGCCAATAAAATCACCGACTGTATATATCATTCGATTTGCGTAAAATCTATCATCTCTGAAATAACATTATGTAACGTAACATACGATACGACATAAATATAACGTTTTATCAAATTAATGAGCTAGCAATATATCGCGAGTAAATCATGTAATGAGAGTTTTTACGAATAATTTAATAGCTAGCTTGCGAAACTGTGAATTCACTTTTCTTCTTCTTGCTGCTCTACACGGATCTTTGAGTATGTTTAATTTACACATTTGTTTTAAGGTAGCCATATTGCTACAGTAAAATAAATGAAAATAAAGGGCCATGTTTTATTAAAAAACTTCTATTTAATAAAAGACAAAGATTCCTAATCATTTTGAGGTCACTAGGTAGGTTCAATTACTTGCACACACAATTTTATTACTCTTAATCCTTAAATAGGTATTGAAACTTACACGATTACCATAGAAGGTGTACGTACATAATATTCGATTGTTCTACCTTTATGATGTTGATAATAAAAAATTTTGAAGCGTAACTGAATAACAACATATGCAAGTATATATACACGTATTGAAAAATATGCCATAAAATAATGTAGGAAGGGAAATGAGAGTGTCACTATCTCACAAACACAAGAGATTGATAAAAGAGAAGAAAAAAATAATGTGTTGAACAACGTCTGGTTCGATGCCATAGAAGGAGGAGATGGAGGAGGAGGTGGAGGAGGAGGAGGAGGAGGAAGAGGAGGAGGAGGAGGAGGAGGAAGAGGAGGAGGAGGTCAATGTTCCAAGATTCTCAGAAGGTTTTAATCGATTCTTATCGGGTCTAGCGGATCACTGTGAACGTGACCATTAATCAGATCTTCGTTAAGATCGATATCGATTACAGAGGATCGCTGGTAGATCGTCGCGACTGGATTCACAGAAAATAAAAAAAGACTCACCGGCGTGGCTTGGGTCGTAGTATCTCGTGACCGGAATCGGATATGCAGATACTCAGACTCAATGGTCCCCCATAATGTTCTGAAGGAGCACCGGTTTGGACGGTCTGCTGCTGGGGATTGGACATACCGCCAGAACCGGAAGTACTGTTCAAAAACAGCGGCTGCTGCCCACAACTATCCATCGTGACTCGCTCGAGGTTCATTGTGCCTCCCGTTGCCGATCGCGCTGGAAGAACTGTGAAAAATTTAATCTGTGTAAAAATATTCTAAAGTTCCCAATTTTCTAAGAAACATTTCCATTGATTGATTTAATTTTTTTTTTTTTTTTTTTTTGAAGGATTATTATATATTACGTTGGTAAAACTGTTTCATGATTGTTTATACTCTGAATGAGTCAAAAATATAAAATTGTATTTCTTTATAATAGAAATAGATAATACATTTGAGTCATTAATATGAAGGCAATACTGAGTATATTGTACAATATATAGAGCATTCGTGGAAATTTCATCGTCGTTGATTCAAACTTCATTTTCATCTTTTCTTCTACGTGTGAGCAGGATTATTAAATCACACGAATGTCTTGGATCTACAAATCGCATTAATCTTTGAATACCCGTTCTATACTTTCACTCATCAGGGCACATATACTTTTCAATGCTATTCACCATGAGGTAATGAGACATAATAACATAATAGTAACTTTTCTCTTATCAGGAACGTGGATAAATCCGGCTTGTGAACGCAATACGCGAACGTAGAAACTGGCCGCGAGAAATCTGCTCCCGATCGGGAAGATCTTCGGTGGAAAGTAATTATGCGAAACTTTCTTTTCGGGCTCGAAGGTCATTAACGAGCGTCTAGATGATTCTGAGAATAATTAGCAGCGCGATAACATCGCGTCGACGGGAGAGGAAACAATTATTTCTCTGTTCATACGCGCGGTGTCTGTTGTCGCGCAGCAAACGTGCCACTAATTACCGTTAGAAATGCGCCGAACACGTTAATAAGAACAGCGTTTCATTTCGCGGCGAGGTTCTGATATCTTTTGGGAAAATTTGCTGCGACTTTCTCCATTGAAGATACGACACACGACCATCCGAACTTTTTCATTTCGAGGTTATATAGGGTGGGCCAAAAGTTTATTCCCGCCTTTTCTTTAAATAAAACGTCAAGATATAAGAAAAAGTGGCAAAATTTGTATTAATTTTAAATTAAATTTAAGTTTATTAATTTTAAATTTTTTTGTACACTTTAATCTGTTAAAAAAAATTTGAAAAAATTACGAATTCATTTTAATAGGAAGTGATTTTTGGCCCACCTCAGAGCATGAAACTCGAGGAGGAAACAATTTTGGCTCCCTACTTTTCGAGCGGAAAAAAAAGATTTAAATTACTTAGAACTGCTCTAATCTCAATATATTGAAATGATCAATAATAAATTATTATTAAGCTATTTATGAACAAAATATGAAACTGCGCAAAAATTAGATGAGAAGTTTCTTCGTCTTTTAAAAAATGTATGTATAATATATATATATATATATATATATATTCCTTTAACAGCACACCAAATTGCAAAACTTATAGCACGGGCTAATAACCATTCTATAAACTCCGTTTCAGGACAATCGTTAGCTAACCGTTCACTACATAAATGCAATCTATTGACCGTAATAAAAAAAAAAAAAAGTAAAGTAAAATGATTTCTTTTGGTGAATTGTAGCCAACAATTGCCAAACAGACCGGTTTGCGATTGATTTTAACACACGTAAATTGATAAAGGCGTTCTGCATGCTCGGATAATGTGGTTCTAACAAGAGGCTAAACCTGCTACTTGCTCCGAGTTTCGCGAGTAACATGCTAGAGTAACATTCCTACGGATACACGCCGATAGTTATGAAAAATGTGCCACACAACAACACACGTGCACGTTTATAATTTTCCTATTTCGTTTTGCTTTCCTTGACCTGAGTGCTACGACCTATCCTGCAAGGCAGTCCAGATAACAGAGTTTTTTTCTGCAGTAATCGTTCAGCTGAACTTTTGCGTATATATGATCTATATATTTTTTAAAAAGATAGTCCTTCCACCCGATCCGTCTTTTCAATCAGTTTAAGTTACGTCGTTAAGGAACGATCTTCGTACCATCAATAATAGAGAAGAGTGAGAAGAGAATTCAGGTGACCTGGTTTTCGCGAAACATCCTGTGTACATATCTAATAATTACGTCTAGCATTGGAATCTGAGTCTGATCGTAAAGTGTGCAGTATTCTAATAACCGTTCGTCGTTATCTTTCAATTTTCCTAAGAATTTACTTGAGATGCTGAAAGTTTCACGAATCCGTGATTTATGATTAGATGTGTTACGCATAGTTAACCTTGAGGTAATTTTGAATAGTCGAACTCTCTGAAAATCGAAGCCCCTTGGAGCCGGAGTCACTTCCGCAGAAAGATAGTAAGGCACAAGAAGCTGATGGACGTAAGTAAGTAAGTAAGTAAGTAAGTAAGTAAGTAAGTAAGTAAGTAAGTAAGTAAGTAAGTAAGTACTTTACAAAGCACACAAGTATATATTTATATGAACGAATCGGATCGATGCATGTATATAAGAGTGTATATAAACACAGCGCTGGGCGTGGCTCAATGGTGTCCCGTTGCATAAGTGGATGGCTATGGTTGGCAGTGTAGTTCGATTAACTACCCTTCGAAAACCTGCAATTCTCCCCGCATGACCGATCTCGTAACTCAGCGAGTAGAACTAGTATATGGGACAGCTCGAGGATCAATATCTTGTCCAACTAACCGCACGAATTATATTTCGCGTAGGCGTAAGGTGCATTGTAGAACGCAGTTTTCGTATCATTAAATCGGACAACAACAACGTGCGATAATAAGTGAGAGTTATTAATAAAATCATGAGAATGTGAAAACTTGTTAATGGAATTATTCAAACACCTAAGAATATTTAAAATTTAGTCTAGCTTGGTCGAAGATGTTGTGAGATTAGCGAGAGAAATATCGATTGACAAATGGTGAAATTCGGCTGTTCAAATTGAACAGCAAACAGCTTCTTAATTTGAACTGATATTCATTCTCCCTCATTATCTTCGAATTGTGTTAAAAAAATCTGTAAAAGCGAGGATTCTTGTTACTAGTGATTTATACTAGTTAAAACTTAGATTTTTGTCTTAGATATATGTATATCGCAAAAGCGCGCGTACTTCCATGCAATGAACGAAACCTTCGTGCATCTTGACAGATTTTTGACCTTTCATGGAGAAGATTGTGATCCGAATAGAGAGCGTATATCTCATGTATGAGGGTCTTTATCAAGAAAACAAAAAGAAGAGTACAATTCACCTATTTCTTATAATAAATTTCCAAGGAAAACATCTGATGAATCAGTAAATTATTATTTATTTGTATACAATGCTAATATATCTCATTAAAAAATAAATATTTTAAAAACACTTTTTGATGTTTTTTGCTCTACTTTTGTACATTTCAATTACACACTTCACGAACGAAAAAAAGTCGAGGATCGCCCTGTACTTTGACTAGCTCTAAAAATACTTTCTTAGCGTGCACACATCGGCGACAGCGTGTCTCGCGTCCTCCTTCCCTATATCATTCCCTTCATACCCCTTTTCTACGCCAAGTGAAAGCACGCGTGCAATGCTGGCTGCCCTTTCACGGAATTTTCATCCACGTGATGTTCGAAGAATACTGACATTCTTTAAAATCATTCCACCGTTTTTGTCAGAGGAAGTAACTGAGTATTCCGATCTTCGTTCTTCCACCGATTGAACCGAAAACCATCCTGTCACTGTATCGTGACGTCTGCCTATTTTGCGTCACGCTACTCGTATAATAATAATAATAATAAACGGATAAAAATTTACTACATCGTGCATGAAAAACATGAAAGGAACAGAATTTAATAATAACAGATTGTCCAATAATAGTAGTCAGTATCGAATCCAAAAACTGAAACTGAATTTACATTGAATTTGTTTATAAATAATCTGAAAAGACAAGTGAAAAAGATGTTTTGTAATAATAAAAGTAAAGTCAAAATAATTTGCCAGTTGTAAGTTGGAGAAAGCTGTATATGGTAGAGTAATCTTAAAACATAGATCATTTGGAACGCACGCAGTTGCATAGTTCTTCGTGATTCAGTTGACTCGAAAGTTTTGGTTTTGTTTCACTTTTCATATCGTCTTATAACACAGTTTTCTATTTTCATTCACTACAACTCGGTTTCTCTTCGTATTCGGGTTCTACTCTACTTCTAACAAACTATTTTGTTTGTTAAGTAATATTTATGTATGCATGTGTACTACATTGACTAAATTTTTAATTGTTTTTCGTCAAATATTTCGTCTCTGAGATAATACGTACGTGGTTTGCGAAAATATTTGAACATTTACAATTTTACCAATATAATCATCATCTTCTATCTATCACATTTCAAAAGTGTCAATAAAATTTGATCAAAATGATTTGCACAGCCCGCCTACAAGCGTGTCTACAAGCGTTCGAATACTTTCGTGACCGCGCTGTACACCCGTTTTAGCATATAGACTGTCGCTCGCATGTGCGGAACGATTTATTGCACGTGCGCGTAACGATCGCGGATACACTATGACAGCCGTAGGATGTTGGTGATTTATCAGGGGTGCAGCCGAAAATTCGTGTTCCGGAGAAGCGAACGTGGGTGTAAACAAAAGTATAATTCTGCTTGGGGCACGGAATGTGCTGGACGCGGTGCTGGGCCCTGTAGGTACATTGGCTATGCCGTGCCGTGTGCGGCATCGAGTGTGTGGCGTACGTGTACCTACTCACATGTATATACGGCGTGGCATGGCGTACGGCCGTCCGTCCCGCGGCCACCGCATTCCAATGGCTGCCCAAACCAAAACCTATATCGTATACACCCATCTCGCTCCTCTCTTCTCTTTTTACCAGTGTACTCGCTCTTTTACCTTGTTGTCCTACTCTTTACCCACTCTACTCTGGTCACTCTTCCCATCTCTTCCTCCCAACCCCCACCCGCCCCTTTCACCTCCGCCCCACCTCACGCGCTCAACCACCGCAGCGCTTCTTATTCGAATCCTTGCCGCGATTCTCTTCGCAAGAGAAACGCAGCTCTCCTCCCTTTCTTCCATCTTTTTCTCCATTCCTCCCTAGTAAGCATCATAACGATACTTGCCGCGGTCTCTCGATCGATTTAGACCGTTGCGTTCTGTCTAGGGAAACATCGATTACATTTCCCCACACTCATCCTTTCGAACATTCCAACATTTGTCGCAGGACAAATATAAGTAATTTTCGATAGCGATGTAATAATCGGTACGATACTAGTACACAGTTGTTCACAAAAGTACTTGAACATTTAGGGACAGACATTTAGCATCTTTTATGAATACGTATATCGAGTGCCTGTGATCATATTGGCAAAATTTGAAATCAAAGTTGGAAAGCTACAAGATATTTCGTTCGAGGATATATAATACATATGTATTAAGTAAACATGAATATTCAGTAGATCAACATATACATTCAAAATTTATTATACGCTTAAGATTATTAGGTATACATGTTGTGGATTAAATTTTTAGAAAATATATGTTTCCAATAAATATGTATTCTAACCTCTACGTGCAACCTCTGGGTTTCAAATTTGAAAAATTCTCGCATCTCTAATCGTAGATTCAATGAAATTTCAAGATGTTTCGTGTAACGCACGTAAAAATTTTTTGTGATACGTGTAGAAATACTTTCGTGAGCGCCGGTGTAACTTTCGTTAGCTTCTATCTCCATCTGTAATGTCATCCTTATCGCGTATTTGAAAACCAAATGAACCACGGTCGCTAGATGTCCCTGTTCCGCCGCAGGATACGACGAAACCCGAATGACCTTTCATAGAAACGAATCTTCTCCCCATTTGTCACTGTTGCTTTATACGTTCGTCGATTGGATTCGCTGTCCTATCGATCAAAGACAGAGACACAGAAACATCGGTTCCTCGAACTCGCGGATGCATTCCTTCATCGCGTACCATCAAATACAGTGGCATACTTTGCTACTTGCTCGTAACAGTTTTCTTTCGTCGGTTCTTTCGCAATGTTACAGTAGCATGCACGTAAACGCTCCCCAAGAAGACCGTAGATCAGCGCAATTTATATACGGGTTGGTTACGAGTCGACCGATCCATGAATGCAAATGTAAACGATTAATGCTTTAACAAAACTTAAAGCCATTACACTGATCAAACTTCATCCTTTTTTCCAAACTCCTTCGTGAAGATTCGAGCAAATAAGATTCAAAAATTATGAACAATATGTATGTGGAATTTAGTACATCAATTATAGTTATCAAATATGATAGGATTTTGACAGGATCATTAATCTACGACTATCCACTAGGTATTAAATGGAAAAGTTCGATGGTAGGTCCACACGAGTGTCTCCATGTATATACACATGTATATTATATGTGTAAACTTGTTATCGAACGAGCGAAAGTCTGAAGGGGATTGCGATCTATCAGAATTGGAAGATTCTCGCGAGTCGATCTACTACAGAAAAACTACTAGTTAGCTATAAATTCGTTTAGAGATGCAAATCGACGAAAATTCATGTGGTATCTCATGACCCATCGGAGCTGTTAGGTGCTTGAGTTTCGAGACAAAACGAATTGGAGACAAAACGACTCATAGGAACGTCGCGTGCGTTTGAGAAAAACTTCATTTTCGAGAGAACCGGTTTCCAGCGATTGTTAGAGTGCACAAATTTTCTGAACTAATCAGATTTTAATCATGGAAACATTTATCAAAATTGATAAAAATCTATCGTGTGATTTATATTACTGTATTTTTCAAACAGTACTTATTGTTAGTTGAAGAATTCGCAAGAATTGCCATTTTTTAATAATGAATACTACTAATATTGATATATATGTACTACTTCTATATACTCTCTTTAATAGAAAAGCTGTAACGGAAGATGTTTTTAAAAAAAAAAACTTACCAAACTTTCTTCAGCTTATTGGTAGGGATGAACATATGTACGTATTCGACATGACGTATACTCGAGGAACATTCGATAAAATTATCAACAAAAGAACTTCACTTTCGACTAATGTCCACGTTTCATGAACATCTTTTTCTTTTCACTATTTTACTCGAGGTACGATATACGTACACGTAAATATGAAACACGTCGCGATGTTGGTCACGACGTTTCGCAACTGTGATAGACATACATGAACTTTTTAAATTGCACCACGTAGACGTAGAGTGTGATATTATGGTAGAAATGTATGGTGTTTGAAAACTTGAGTGGTAGGCCACGACCACAGGGAGAAAACAGATTCACCTTTTTTCCTTCAGATCTTTTCGCGTGTAATATCACCCATCTCATTAACAAGACAACATATCTGCACACGCATCCGACCGAGTCGCCGCTTTTCGGCAGCTGTCAATTACTAGCAACACAGGCACTGCGTTTGTGCAGCATCCCAGCAGAACCACTTTCGGTCCAGGTTACGAAAAAAAAAAAAATCTCTCGTGCAAGGAAACAACATAGAAGACAATATCTCTGCCATCTATCAGTCGTTGTGAGAACTAACGTTTCGATTCCAGCTATTAACGGAGTTGGGACGATGTTTCTGATATTTGAGATCCCAAGGGACTCAAGAAACGTGTGCTCTTAAATTTTTTACGTGCAATTTGAAAATTGTGTTGTAAATTTTTTAAATCTTGTGAGAGATTTATTTCTCTGTTTTACAAATATATATATATATATAATATTTATACAGATAAAAAGCATGTAACTAGAATTGGCTGTCCATAACTGGAAGAGAGCACAATTTGTAATTATTATTTGTACATTTGCATAAATGAACAGCGTATAATTATAGAGAACTAGAGTCGTCAGTGATATAACCACTGATTGTTATCAATGATATAACAGATGTACAGACAGAGAGTACATGTATTCTTACAATGATGTTTTAAATTGAACTTTATAATTGCCTGATTAGTTTGTACTTTATTTGAATATACACATATGTGTATTAGTTTCACGTATTTACAACTTTTTAAATTTTGCATTCACATTTATATCTATTTTAAAATTGCGTTGAATACATATTAATTATGTTTGTATGAAAGATAGAGAAATTAAATATTGAATTAATTTCATTTTGAATATACGATATACTTTAAATCTTGTTCTTTTTTGCTCGAAATATATTATTCAAGTAAATAGATTATAATTTTTCATGTGAAGAAATTAGACCTAATAGTAATTTCGAATAAACTCTATGGCCTGTAAAATAAAATATAACGATTTAGCAGCATTTAAGGATTTCTAATCACTTCGTTTTCAATTCAGTTCGTTGTATGTCAGTATAAATCGTAGTTACTCACATACACATAGATATACCTAACTACGAATCAAGTGAAATGAACGAAAATATTGTAACTAATTCTTTATCTTTTCATTCTTTATCTTTCAATTCTTCATTCTTATTTGCTTTTTCAAACAAAGGATGTTGAGTACATACGTGTATATCAGTGTATTAAGACAGATGACTAATCACGACAAGATAACAGAGGAGGAATATTTTTAGGTAGAGTAACTTTTATAGCAAATGAAATGTTCATTTTGTAAATATTAACAAATATGAATTCGTTCGTGTTGAAGTCGGATATTTGGCCTGTGCGAGAAGATTCATAAAAAATTATACTATTATTAATTACAAATGCCGATTGACTGAGTTGACCCAAATAAACCAATCTGGTTAATTAGCAAAAAAGAATTACACGATAATTATTTCTAACAATCAATTAATTTTTATAGTTCATAAAATTGAATCTATTCATCGTCAATTTTTTTATCTCGTTTGTTAAGTTTGTTACTGTTAAAAAAAAAAGAATTTATGACTTGTGTAAAATTGCGCTAATAATATTAATTCGATTGTATTCGATTGATAAAGCGCAAAAAAGGCCTAGACTCAATTTGAGAGAAATAAAAGAAATGGCGGGGATGGCGACGGTCAGTTAGCAAGGTATAGTTGTCGGCCAGTCGACGAAGTAGAACTACACCCTGAACATAGTTACTTCGTGCGTTACTCGTTGTATCGAAGATACGGAGAGAAGAGGAACAATTTCAAGCAAGTTCGGGTAACGAGTAACGATACAAGTCAGCAAGTGATCTGAAGCGGACTGCATCAGTGAACAGTAAAAGGGGTGTGCGCCCCGGTTACTTAGATACAATTGTGATTATTACATCTGACAATAAATTTTAATTTATACTATATGAATTGGAAATAATACGTGATCGAGATATGGGTGAGTTGTGTGATAATTCACGAAGGTTCATGCTTCTGAAATTGAAATCGAATCTATCGAGTGAACATAAATTTCATTGGTGGACAATTTGTCGAAGGTTTCGTTCGTGTATTTCGATATAATTTTCGATTGTTCTACGTTTCCAGGAGGATTACTCAGTTATTTTCGTAATTTACTCGGCAGCCGGGAAATGCGAATTTTAATTCTAGGCCTGGACGGAGCCGGAAAAACTACGATCTTGTATAGGTATGCCTTACGTTGACAAGTCTTTCCTACGTTTCGTTTGACAGTTTATGTTTTAACATATACGCATACGTTCTTTATTTAATTGTTTTTTTCTCTTTATAATAAGTATATATTAATTGTTTCTTCGTATGCTAATTATCGTACAAATAACCTTATCGAACAAATTCTTCGTTCAGACAAACCGGTTTAAATGTTTGTAATCAAATAATAGATGTATCTTCGTGTGATGTAAATTATTTGAAAATTGGATGTGGCGTACTATGCATATAGCAAATTCTATTGAATATTGTTACGTTTATTAGGTTGCAAGTTGGTGAAGTGGTTACAACAATACCCACTATAGGATTTAATGTAGAACAGGTCACGTATAAAAATTTAAAATTCCAAGTATGGGATCTGGGAGGTCAAACTAGTATACGGTATGTTATATAATACTCATGGATACAAATGTATGTTTATTTAGTTTTACGCAGGTTCATTTGTTAAAAATGATGCAATATTCACAAGGATTATAATGTAAACTTACATTTCAAATTCACAGACCATATTGGAGGTGTTATTACTCGAATACAGATGCAATAATTTATGTCGTGGATTCTGCAGATAAGGATAGGATAGGCATATCAAAAGATGAATTAATTTACATGTTGAGGGTAAGCATACTTTTGTGTTGTTAATTGAAGATCATTTATTAATTCAATGATTATTTTATTTTTAAATTTTATTAATTATTCACAGTATCACACAAAGCACCAACACACAGAATGTATTTTACAATTTTGTGCTTTTAAAATCATAATGTACACATCAAAATCATATGTATGTTTAGGAAGAAGAATTGCAAGGTGCCATTTTAGTGGTCCTGGCAAATAAACAAGATATGGCAGGGTGTTTAAGTGTTGCAGAGGTGCATCAGGCGCTTGGATTAGATGCTCTTAAAAACAGAACGTTCCAAATTTTTAAGACATCTGCAACTAAAGGTGAAGGACTTGATCAAGCAATGGACTGGTTGTCGAATGCATTGCAAAGTAAAAAATGATTAACATCATTAAAACAATTTTCTACTCAAGCCTTCTTAAGAAGACTAGTCATATGACTGTCAAATTGTACAACCCACACAGAACTGTTGGGCACGTTTCTCTTGTTCTGTCTATTTATTACAACTATATTTTAAATAGTCTTACAAATTATATGAGAAGACAATTCTTTTGATTTACCACGATTTTCGTAATGTGAAGCAAGCCAATAAAAGCAAACGAAACTTTTATCTTTCAACTTCAAATAAAATAAACATAGAGGTTTGAATACTTTTTTCCGCATCATTAACGAATAATTTTATCATGATTACATTACGCAATTTTTAGTATCCAATAGTATCATAAGAGTCATTGAATAAAGGATTTTTATTACTATACAAAGCAATATGAAGTTTATCGGATTTATATATAAATCTTTCGAAAAATTATAAATTTGTTATTATATTGGCAATGAAAAGTATAATGTACAGTGATATAAATACATCACTTGTATGAGTCAAAAGGTCATTTATAAGTATTAATGGTAAAACTGGTAATTATTTGAAGTGTCAACATTTTGACATACTCTGTGAATAGTTGTGTAAATATGTGTAACTGATTTAATTTCGGTCGTGTAACATTAAGATACATATGTAACGTTCCCTTTTATAAGAAACAATATACAAGACGATCTGACGTAGAATTAAAGCACAATGATGTTTAAAAAATTTATTACATAAAATTGGAAACACACGATACTGCCATACAGAAACAAAATTGATATTTCAAAACAAGAATACATTTAAATTTGATCTTTGACAAAAATAAAAATTTTGTTAGTTTTTATCCAATAATAAATTATTTAATACCAAATAATATTAGATAATTAAACTACTTGACCAGTATACTAAGATTTGATAATTAATTTATGTATTTAAAATCTTTATAAATATTATTTCATAATAAATATTCCACAAATATTAATTGCAAATATAATTTTTGAATTTTAAATAGAATGTGTTTTTATAAACATAGGAAAAAACTTTTCAATTTACATATATACAAACATGGAAAAATAATTGCTATATAAAATCATTATAGAAATTTATAAACTTTCTATATATGATTTGTACAAAAATTTGCGAAAGGAATTAAATTTTTTATGTCAATTATACAAACACTCGTTTCATTTTATTTTAATTTTGTGTTGCGATTACATATAAAACAGTAATTATTTTTGCATGTGTCAGCATAAAAATTACAAAATAAACATACCTTTCATGCTTCTCGACCTATTTTAACTTCACCAAGCTGGAATTCCAAATCTTTCAATTCGTTTCATCTGTGTATCTAATTCCATTTGAACTTTCTTTCTCATATAAAATATTGGACAATCGCGGCTATAAAAAGAATATAATATTAGTTTTAATAAACACATATTTTCACTAAAAAAAAAAAAAAAGCATGCATATTAATTGATTAGAGAACGAACTTTGTACACAACACTTCCTGGTGAAGACTTCCCTGACATCTTTGACACTCTGTCCACAATCTACAGAATTTTTCTTCCAATTTTCTACCAGTATACAACTCCGTTTGATATAATTCTGATTCTTTTGGTTCACAATATTTACACACTGCCATCTTTTCTCTTTCCGGTGTTAGAACGGCTTTGCATCCTAAGCATATTTCCTTCTTGCGCGTAAATGCGGATAAAGCACTGACTTTTGATGTAACAACGGATTTTGTGCGTGTATGATCTCCTTTCAGTAAGAGCGATTCAGCCTTTTCACCAAGAATAGGCTCAAAAATCCGCACTAATGGTTTGGCTAACTGGTTTTCCAAGTAGTAGTTTGTATCTATAGGAATATTGTTTTCTAAGACAAAAATAGGATCTTCAGCTTTCTGATAAGCCGGTGTGCCTTTGGCTGCTCGTGTGAAAACGTACGGTACCCTGTCGCCAAGTTTTGGAGCATTTCCGGCATCTCGTTTTTTCATTTTTGCTGCTAATTCGACGTGCGCTTGTTTGGCCGCGTAGTCGGTTTTGGTTAATTCCTTCGTAATTACCAACTGAGAGATATCTATACGATTGCATAAAAGATCGCTTATAATCTGTTTAGCGTAATTCAGCGCATCATTGGGATTTCTATAAGAAAGAAGGAAAGAAGTAGCAAATTGAAAATTTTTTGTTTTGTTTTACTGTACATTATAAATATAATATTGAGTTACCTATCGATGAGTAATTTTTGTAAACAAGTATTCATCATGTTTGCTACTAATGGACAATTATCTCTTCGTACAGTTTCCAAACCTTTGCAATCCATTTTGTCGTATTTATCTGGACGAGTAAAATATAAGCCAGCGTATCGTTTTTTGTTAATCAACAGGTACGGGAAATATACTTTTTCAAATTCCAGTTTTATTGGTTTCAAAAATTTCGAGGATACGTATTCCGCTGCTACTCGACCAAGTTCCATGGCTTCTTCGACTGTTTTCACACCAAACTTAATCATAACAGAATCAGTATCTCCATATATAACTATCGCGTCATTTTTATACCCTTTGGAAGTGCAATATTGCTCTTCCACCTCATGCTTTGTTCTTTCTATCATAGTACGACCGTATGAGGTAACACTCTGAAAATCAACCATTTTATTATAAAAGGGAACCTAATCTATTGAAAAATATGAATATTAAAATCTTACAGCAGAAATGTCCAAACAGGGTAATTTTCCCATTTGTGCACCAGTGAAACCATATACAGAATTGGCGGATACTTTCAAAGCATATTGTCTACCATCCAACACTTTTTGTTTTAACGGATCGGTTTCATTCTTCAGTTCAGTTTTTGCCGCTTTTCTAGCTAACAAAAGATTTTCTAGAATTTCTGGAAGGATTCCCTTTCTAAGAGTAGCTTTGACAAATTTTGAATCAGTCGGGGTTACGGTAATATCATCCGAATCAATTTTCAATTTAATTTGCTTGTCATGTTTTAACAACGTAGTGTAACATAAATTGTGGGCCATGATAATACTGGGATACAAAGAACTGAAATCCAAAGTTGCAATGGGATCGTTATAGTATCCGCGTTTTGGTTCTATAACTGTTGCACCTTCGAACTGTTCGTCGCTAACTTGACCTCGATGGACAGGCATTAAGTAGTCTTTTTCTCGAGTCTGGAATCATGTATCTGTATTCTAATAATTGATCTCACAAATCAATGAAAACAATCTTACTTACTTTTCTTAATAATTGTGAAACAACTTTAATTTGTTGGCCTCGAGTTAGTAAACTACACATCGAAACCCCGGTAACTCTTGCCATTTCCATGTAGATGAAAATGCACATTAACTTATCTAACAATCTAAGCGGCAAATACGCGTCTTTCAAACAGTAAACAGCGAGTCTTCGACGCGTCTGTGCATCACCATTTTGTAAATCCGTGATAATGCTATGATGGACATCTTCTTTTTGCTCTTGTAGAAAATGATACGAAACAGCATTTAGAGTGTAAGATCTTAATTTGTAATCTCTGACTAGTACCTAAACATAAGAGTGAATTTTAATTTATTGTTAGATTTAGTAATTTAGTAGGTTCTTTCTAGCAAAATTAGTTTTACCAGTAGTAGATCGAATGGAACTCTTCCTTCAAAATTAATGGACTTATTTTCACGTCGACCCATCTGTTTACTTTGAAGCACTTGAGTTTTAATTACTGATTTTATATTTTTTATTCGACCAAGAAAGTAAAAATCTTTCACATTAAGATGTTTCGCACGATTAATCAAATAAGGAAAGTCAAAATTATTTATATTATATCCTGTAAAAATATCGGGATCTAATTGTCTTACGAAGTCCGCCCATTTCTAAGACAAACAAAATACAATCGACATATACCAGTTGATTTCAACTTGATCTTGAACTCAAAAATTGAATTTTGGATATACTCATACCTCTAACAATTTTTGTTCTTTCTCGAAACTTAAAACTTGGCAACCAACAATTGGTGCACATGTATCGAGGGTGAAAATATTTCGCAGAAAAGGTTCCGTTTCTCCTTGTTTTATTACCATATTAGCAATTTGTATAACCGGATCGTGATTTGGTTCCGGAAAAATTCCTATTATATGAAAAAAAAAAAAAAAAAAGGAATAACATACATCTATACATCTATAAAAATATTTAAACAAAGTATAATTTTACCTTTGCGACCCGCGCATTCGATATCAAAGCTAAGAATCCTAAATGGAGCAATTTTCGACCATTCGCCTTGGGGAGCATGAGCAATGAATGCGTCCCACGCGATATCAACTTCTAATTGACATCTTGTAGTCAAGGGTAAATTGTGTCCAAAATGTTGTCGAAGTTTCCAAGTTTTTGGTGGCAATTCAATCCATGAACATCCAACTACTGATGTGTCAACCATAAATCTTAAACAATTATTTGGTTGGAAATACAGAAGAAATTAAAACTTTAAGAAATAGAAGATACAATACAATTGTATACCTAATATCAAAATCAATGTTACTTTCAAAAGCAGTATATTGATGATTGAATTCAGCTAAAATGGTTTCTTCTTCTACTATTTTCTTACAACGTGCTACTAGTCTTGGAAGTGCTACTGTAATTTTTAAGAATAACGATTTGTCACTTCCTGTATAACCATACATGTTTTGTTTATACACTCGCTCAACAGCTAACACAGCCTCTTGAATATTCTCTGGATTTGATCTCATATCTTTTAACAGAGCTTTGTTTAAAGCTTCCTAAATAATATATTGGTGTAATAAAAGAATCTGAAATTCTAACTACTAATTCTTAAAATTGTATACCTTTAATAATCTACAATGATTCTCATTAAAATTTTGTGGTGCCGTAATATATAAATAGGGGCTAAATCCATGAACATGACAACAAACTGAATTCCCCAATTCTGTAACACCAAACATTCTCATTATTGGTACAGGAGGTATGATACTGCCAGGCATTCCGGGTAACGGTGCACCTTAAAAAAAAAGAAATAAAAATACAACTTGATTTTATAATACAACCTGATTTGAAATAGTATGATAAAATTTATTTCTTATTCACAGTATGCTTACCACTGTAATGATCAATATCTATTTGCTGGAAAATCAATGCATCTTTTTGTGGATTTAACAATGGAGGTGGTGGTCTGGTCCATTTTGAATATGTATTTTCTTGTTCAGGACCCTGATAAGAATAATTATTCATTGAAACAATAAATTTATTCAAGTTTACGCTATAAATATATGTAGCATAAAACAATCATAAACTGTACATGCAAAAGCAGGAAGCATTCAGCAACCAGAAAGTAAAACAAAATTGCAAACGAAACACAACAAATGAATTATGAATTAAATAGTGAAAATAATAGAAAAAATTCATTATTACATGAATGAAAAAATACATATCACAACATGTAAAAATTGGCAATTAGTAAAGTTTGTATGATTTCAAGAATTTAATGATTTGATAAATTTAATATTTACATTAAAATATTCAGTATATAAACATACTTTTATTATATGAATCAACTCACTGCTTTTGATACTTTAGTTAATTGTACATCAGGTGGCTAGGATAACAAAGTAATAATTAATAATATATTGAAATTACTTTATACAAAACTGTGTAATCTTCTTTCAGTATATGTAAAAATTTTGTAGCAATCAATATAGATTAAACAGTATTTTACAAAGTATAACTTATTTGATAGCACAAAATAGATAATACATTGTTTAATGCTTATATACCTCTTCAATGACTTGAGACATGTCACCAAATTCATTTTCCATTTCATCCATAGTAGCCAATTCAGCTTCAAACGAACCGGGATAATCATCGTCTTCATCGTCATTGCTATTAGTCATCATGGAAATAAAAAGCAGAAAATTAAGGTCAATGAAAATTAAAAAGAGGATTTAGAAATCAAAATAACAATAATAATCAGAAAATACAAAATAATGAGACGTAATAGAAAATGTACATGTGAGAAAGATCATTTGATATCAATGTTTTTATTTCATAAAAGTGATAATAAAAAAATAGATTCAGTGAAAGTTTTAATGCCATCTTTTTTTATTATTCAACAAAGCAGGGATTTGAATATATGTACAAATTTGTGCAGGGCAAAAAATTAAGTAAGGTTAAAAATAAATGCAAAAAGTATTTACCGATATTTTGCTTTTTTTGTGGCGGAGGGTGCTGAAAATTGCTTCTTATTCATTTTGCAGTTTTACGTTCGAAATGGCACAGGCATTAAACACGATTGCGTTCGGTTACAAATGCTACCGACAGCTCGCACAAAAATGCCGCGAAGAAGTTTCAATATTTAGTTATTTTCGTCGACGTTGCAGGGTGTGCAACGTTGAGAAATAATTACCTAGCGTTACAAAAAAATTTAAATTTGAATTGAATTGTCAAGAGAGAAGTTTTATCATTTTCTAATCACTTTTATTCATTTGCTGTTTTAGCTACGTTCCAGTTACGTTTGGTTCGTTTACTGTTTCAGCTACGTCCTAGTTAAATTTATGAATTGGAGTAAATTTTTTACCTGGACGCCAGATCACGAGGAGCATGCGAATGAGGAAACGACGGAAACGGAAAACGACGAGGACGTCACCGATAGTACGGGATCCACCGTATCCACCGACAAAGAGTCTAATTTCCTTGGAATGCATTTTCACAAGTTCTCACACAATCATTTATCGCAACGATGTATTAAACTGGTTTTCTTAACAATCAATGTTGCAGTTTTTGTAAGCATTAATCACTATCAAAATAATAACAAATTATCAAAGGTTTATAAACGGAAGTTTTATCAGACCTTTATCGTTTATAGTTTATAAATTTGTAGATATTTTCAATTTTCAAAAGAAATTGTAATAGCTGTTCATAGTGTAAAAAAAGAAAAATTTATTGCGTTTGAGAATTAATTAATAAAAGTGTTGTAGATGTTAAAAAAAAAGAAAAAAAATACTTAAAGATTGCAGGCATTATTGGCATTGTAATCTCTATATGGATTTTCACTGACAATAAAATAATGATGAGACTGATAGACCAACGCTTTTATGTTACAACGTTGTTATTTGCCAGTTTAATTGGTTCATTAGTATCATTATTGGGGATTCTCGGCGTGCTTCGAAAGAAAACGAAATGTTTGAAAGTTGTAAGTTTTATTCTTTTTATAGAATCGAAAATTGCGTAATAAACGACAGAGAAACTTAAAAAATTATTTTATTACAGTATGGTCTGTGTTGCTTGACATTTCTCTGCGTCATATTCGTTAGCGGCATAATGAGTTTTTGGATTTTGGAGGAAATCGTAAGGAGGATTCAGATCGACATGAGCGCCACCATCGAGGGATATCATTCCTCTCCGTCGAGCAGAGAAGCTTGGGATAATACCCACAGATACGTAAGAGAGTTTCTCTTACTTGCCACAAGATGTCTCTGAAAGATCTTGCATCGATTTTTGTCTTTCAAAAGTCAAGTTACAGTTAATTACAAAAAAAAAAACTTATTGCAGCTGAAATGTTGTGGAATAAAGTCCGCGAAGGACTGGCTCAAGTATCGCGCTGAAATTCCAACAAGCTGTTGCTCCAGATCTATCGAAGAAGTAAAGTTTTCTTACTCAATAATTAGCTTTTTGAGAAATATACATCAATACCGATCATTATTATAAAATGGACCACTTCAGCAATCTGCAGTTGCATTCCATTGACAAAAATTAGCTTTGCGTATTTGCAGCAAAATCTGCAATCGTTATCTTCAATTCTGTTATTCAAGTTGAATTTTTCCACAGTGTTTACGAATGACAGAAGCAGTGGCATATAAATCAGGATGCCTGAGAAACGCCGTACTATTGCTGAAGTCTCATATACACACCATTAGCTTGACCGTGCTGCTGATTTTCCTAATCATAGTGAGTTGAACGCTTTCTTGTACGAATCACAGGATTTATCAAAACATATTCAGAGATAAATGCACAAACTTAAGAATTATGAGAAATATATCATCTACATACATATTTTCAAATCTGTACTCGAACATACAGATCAAAATCACTCAACTGTCTTTCTATTATTTCAGTTAGTGAGTTTCCTCCTTGTGCTCTGTATACTTGCTAGAATGAAGAGGCAATTTTAAAACTGAATAGTCGGGGCAAAACACGAGAAACGATATAGAATTTTATTTGGAATGAGAGGCGAAGGTGAACGAGGATCAATGACTGTAGATGAGAAAATGAGAAATTCGCTGTGAAACGTTTCCCAGCTTTTATTATCATATATAGATCATATATTTTCTGAAAACACTTAATATATTGTACTTATGATAGTAATATTACTGGACATGCTGATTTGGGTTTTTCTTTTCGCGACGCACGTGCACGACCACGGAATTTGTGTTTCGGAAAAAAAGTTCTCTCTCCACGTTTCTCTAACAAATGGAACCATCGATCGATGGATGGCAGTTTTGTCGGCTTTAAGGGCTTTTTCTCTTTTTATAATACGATTATAAAAATTCAGTGTCTGACCATCGTTCGCTTTCATCCTCAAAAAATTGGCCTTTGTTGCGTGCCGAATTTACCGAGATTCATGACTCATCGGAATGGTTAGTAATAATAATAATAATAATAATAATAATAATAATAATAATAATAGTAATAATAATAATAGTAATAATAATAATAATAATAATAATAATAATAGTAATAATAATAATAATGATGACGATGATGATGATGATGATAATAATAGTAATAGTAGTAGTAGTAGTAGTAGGCAGAGTTTTAACGAGAATAATCTCGCCATCGTACTATTGTAAGCAAATGATTAGCCACGCCGCCCGTCGGCGTGGGAAAACTTCCTTGGCTATACGCTGGAAGAGGCCACTCGAGATTAAGGACCATGGGCCGATTCCAATGTTTATGACTGACGCCTGTAAACCGAGCTAGGGTATCCGGACGAGGGTTGGACCGAGGAGGATACCCGAACGAGGACACGAGGCCAGGCGACACTTCGTCTGGAGAACGTCGCCGAGATCACACGTCCGAACCAGTCTTCAGTTTTATCACGAAAATATACGCTTTGTTGCTAACTGAAATTCCTGTGTAGAATTATTCGCCTACATATCAGAAGTGGGATATACCAACTCCACTGGAGAAACTTTAGTGTGTGCAGTGAGCACTAGTTAGTACGGTACTGTGGTGCAAGTGTCAGAGTGCGATGCCGAAGCAGTCGCGATCGCGTGATTATGAGCGGAGATCGAAGGCGTCGCGTAAAGCGGCTAGGCGAGCGGGATCATCTCCGTCTCAATCCAGGAGCCGATCCAGGAGTCCGGAGGACTACTATCGAGAGGGGGAATCGAGTAGGTACTGTTATCGCCGAGCCTGCACTCCGAGGAACCGCAACGCGCGGCGAGAGGAGGTGTCAGGGAGCACGGAAAGGTGGAGAAAAGACAAGAGATCACCGGGCAGGAGCCATGCAAGTGAACGACGGTCAAAGGATAGATCGATCGGGAGCGATGACGGTGCAGGGATGTCTGGTGAGTCCGAAATTGCTAAGTTGACTTCGGCGTTGACAGAGGCTATCCGCATGGGCTCGAGTCAGGCAAAACGGGTTGCGAACGAACGGGCTTTACCGGAATTCGATCCGGAAGCT